>NC_138064.1:27251668-27309168 GCF_964194185.1 Rhinolophus hipposideros
AACTTACAGGATATTAATTTGAAGTAAAAAGTCTTTAGTTACACCACCAATTGGATACATGATTAGTTTAGTTGTTTTATTTCCTTTGCAATTTGGGGCAATGAATTTTAAATTATGTAAAATCCATGTTACCAAAGTCAAATTTGTAAATCAAAACAAATTTTAATAAGTCTAGTTTCTATTCCTGTCCCTTTTACTCGATTTCATCTGTTCAATTTATATGAACATTGTAAAAAAAATAATTTCTCTTAACTCCAAATTATTTGGTATTAGTGTAATGGTTACATAATAGCCTTAGTCCAACCCTTCTCTTAGTAAGAAAAGGTTCACTTCTATAAACAATATTTAAATTAGCTAGTAACCATGTCTTCTCCTCTACTCTATTTCCTCATCATCTCATTTTAAATAATATACTTTCTTTTTTAATTATAGTTGACATTCCATATTATTTTACATTAGTTTCAGGTGTACAGCATAGTGGATAGACATTTATATAATTATGAAGTGATCCCTCTGATAATTCTAGTACCCACCTGGCACTATACATACTTATTACCATATTATTGACTATGATTATATTTCCAATATGTACTTTACATCCCCATCACTATTTTGTAACTACTTCCTGATCCCTTCTATTTTTCAACCAACCTCCCAAAAACCCTCCCATCTAGCAACCAACGGCTTGTTCTCTGTATCTGTGACTCCATCTGTTTTTGTTTGTTTATTTAGTTCTGTAGATTCCATATATAAGTGAGTTATACGGTTTTTACCTCTCTCTGTATGACTTATTTCACTTATCTTAAAAGCTTCTAGGTCCATCTATGTTGTCCAAATGGTAAGAGTTCACTTTTTTTATTGCAGAGTAATATTTCATTGTATATATGTACCATGTCTTCTTTATCTAGTCATATATTGATGGGCATGTTGGTTGTTTACACATCTTGGTTATTGTAAATAATACTGTGGTAAACATAGGGGTGCATATATCTTTTCGAATTAGTGTTTTGTATTTCTTTGGATAAATATCCAGGAGTGAAATCGCTGGGTCATAAGGTAGTTCTATTATTAATTTTTTGAGGAACCTTCATTCTGTTTCCCACGTGACTGCACCAATTTGTAATTCCACCAACAGTTCACGAGGGTTCATTTTTCTCCACATCCTCGCCAACACTTGTTTTTTTTTATTTATTGATGATAGTCATTCTGACAGGTGTGAGGTGATATCTTATTGTGGTTTTAATTTGCATCTTTCTGATAATTAGTGATGTTGAGTATCTTTTCATATGTCTATTGGCCATCTCTATGTTCTCTTTGGAGAAATGTCTATTCAGGTTCTCTGTCCATTTTTAATTAGATTGTTTTTTTGGGGGGGGCGTTGAGTTGTATGAGTTCTTTATAATGTTGGGTATCAAGCCTTATCCGATGAATCATTGGCGAACATCTTCTCCAGAATGTCTTTTTGTTTTGTTGATGGTTTCCTTTGCTGTACAAAAACTTTTTAGTTCAATGTAGTCCCATTTGTTTGTTCTTCTTTTGTTTCCCTTGCCAGAGGAGATATATCAGAAAAAAATATATATATATCACTAAGGGTAATGTCTGAGAGTTTTTTTATTCAATTTTTAAAAGATTTTTATTGAAAAATAAAGCTAACACACATTATATCAGTTTCAGGTATACAACATAGTTGTTCAATGTTTATATACCTAAAGAAGTGATCACCATAATTTCAGCAACCGTCTGACACGTACGCCATCACAATGTTATTGACTATATTCCCCATTCTGTACATTACATCCCCATGACTTAATTGCATTATACCAAAAATTTGAAAAAACTCTTATTCCCCTTTACCTTCCCCCCTTTTTAATTTAACTTCCCCCCATTCAGTATTATTTTATATTCATTTCAGATGTACAGCATAGTGTTTAGACACTTATATAATTTAAGAAGTCATTGCCCTGCGTAGTCTGGTACCCACGTGGCAGTATACATAGCTATTGGTATATTATTGACTATATTCCCTATGCTATACCGTACATCCCCATGACTACTTTGTAACACCAATTTGTACTTCTTAATCCCTCCCATTTTTCACCCACTCCATCAACATCCCTTCCATTTGGCAACCATCAAAATGTTCTCTGTATCTATGAATTTGTTTCTGTTTTGTTTGTTCATTTATCTTGCTTTTTAGATTCCACATATAAGTGAAATCACATCGCATCTGTCTTTCTCTGTCTCACACTTCACTCAGCACAATACCCTCCAGGTCCATCCATGCCAGCACAGATGGTGAGAACCCTTTTCCTTCCATAGCCGAGCAATATTCCATTGTATACATGAACTACCTCCTCTTTATCCATTTATCAATTGACAGACCCAGGCTGCCTCCACATCTTGGCCATTGTAAATAATGCTGCAATGAACATATGGATGCACACTTCTTCTCAAAGTAGCACTTTGGGTTTCTTCAGATAGATACGCAGAAGTGGGATTACTGGTTCCTTCTTTGTCTCTTTTCCTTTCTTTTAAAGTCTATTTTGTTTGGTATTAGTATTGCTACTCCTGATTGATTGATTGATTGCTTTATATTTTTATTTTTTTCCATTTACATTTTCATGAAATAACTTTTTCCATCTCTTTACTTTCAGTCTGTGTGTGTCTTTCAATCTTAAGTGAGTCTCTTATAGGCAGCGTATGTAATATTTTTATTTTGTTATCCATTTAGGCACTGTCTGTTTTTGATTGGAGCATTTAATCCACTTACACTGAAGGTAATTGTTGAGAGATATGAAATTAATGCCATTTTTATTCATATTTTTATCTTTTTTGTTTGTTTTTGTTTTAAAGAAGTCCCTCTAATAGTCCTTGTAATACTGGTTTGGTAGTGATGAACTTCTTTACCTTTTTCTTGCCTGGGAAGCTCTTTATCTCTCCTTCAATTTTAAATGATAGCCTTGCTGTATACATTAGTGTTGATTATAGATACTTGCTTTTCATCACTTTGAATATTTTGGGCCAATCTCTTCTGGCCTGCAAAGTTTCTGTTGAGAAATCAGCTGACACTCTTAGGAGCTCTACTGTAGGTAACTAACTCTCTCCTGTTGTTTTTAGGATTCTCTCTTTTTCTTTAATCTTTGTCATTTTAATTATGATGTGTCTTCATGTAGGCCTCTTTAGGTTCATTTTTTTGGGGGCTTTGCACTTCCTGGCCTTGTACTTCTATTTCCTTTGCCCAGTTAGGGAAGTTTTCAGTCATTGTTTCTTCAAATTGTTTCTCAATCTCTTGCTCCCTCTCTTCTCCTTCTAGTACTCCTATGATGTGTACATTTCTTTGCTTGATTTTGTCCCAGAGGTCCTTTAAAGTATCTTCATTTTTCTTTAAATTCCTTTTTTTTTTCTTTTTGTTGTTTTGATTGGGTGTTTTCTACCACCTTACCTTCTAACTTGTTTATTCAGTTCTCCGCATTATCTAATCTACTGTTGATTCCTTCTAGTATATTCTTTCTATCAGTTATTGTATTACTTATTTCTGACTGGTTCTTTTTTTGTGGTTTCTATGTCCTTATTTATGCTTACTATCTCTTTGTTAAAGCTCTCACTAAGTTCCTGAAGCATTCTTATAGCCAATGTTTTCATCTCTGTCTCTCGTTTGTTGCCTCCATTTCATTTAGCTGTTTTCCTAGAGTTTTCTCCTGTTCTTTTATTTGAGACATGTTTCTTTCTTGTGGTAAAATGAAATTTTAAAGTCATAGAATAAACAAAATTAAATCCATTCCTTTACTATATGACATCAGAATCTTCAGTATGTTGATGTATCATCAGGATCCTTGATGGGGAAATGTATTTTACTCAATTACCCTAAATTATTTAAATTTGGGTCAATTTTTTCTCCTGCAGCATTAGTTTTGCATGAATAAAGGGGCTCTTAAAGCAATTTTTTCAGCTCTTTTAGTTGTGCTTGCCTCTCTTTAGATAGCCTGTCATACTGCTGGTGGCCTGTTACTAGGATGTTTCATGATCATAGTTTCAGTTTTCATCAGCTGATCCCATATATTTTATCATTAATCACTTTTATCTTGCTACTTTTTGCTTGCAAGGATTTATAGATCCTAGCTTGAAAAGATGAAATGTTTAAATCATATTTTCATAAATAATAATCTTTTAGTATTGCAACTGATGTATCTTGCCTTTGAGAGTGAGCGAAACATTAGCAAGTAACATTTTTCTATTAAATAAAAGCTTTTATGAGAAAAAATATGACACTGTATTTAATTTAAAATATAATCAAATATAATACTGGTAGAAGCAGAAGTCTGACTTTAGTTGTTTTTTTTTAAAATTAAATTTATTAAGGTGACATGCTTTTAGTTTAAGATGGCCATTGATTTGATATGGTTTAATACTAAGACATGGTAAAACAATGACAAATTGCAGAATTTATGCTTAAATTTATAATTATTTTAATATAATATTTTATATGTGGGCCAAGTAAGATTTTTTTGAAGTGGGTTATAATGATAGGGTTTTGTAAAGAATGTTCTGTTAGCAATGTAGTCATTTATTTTCCGCCCTCCACTTTTTTCCTTCTTCATCTCTTCTTTATGTTCTTTTCTCCAATTAAGTAATAAAACACCATACTATATAAGATGTACATATAGTACATAGTAAGAGAAGCTATTGGAGTAGGACTGCCCAGGTTCAAATGAAAACACTGTCATTTATTAACTCTGTTTTTAGGGAACTGTGCTTAATCATCTATTCCTCAATTTTCTTATCTAAAAATGAAACTCAAATAATATCTACCTCATCGTGCTTTTGTTGGCATTTAGTACAATGTTCTGCACATGATCCTCAGAAAGACAAGAACAGAGTGCATGAAACATAAAAATATCCTTTCACATTCAAAATTTATTCATTCATTCAGCTCGGCATTTGTTAATTGAATATATAAATTTTATAGAGCACCCCTAGTTACAAAGCACGTGGCTAAGAACTTGGGATAAAATACTAAACAAGACAGATGTATTTTATTCTAGGTGCTTAAGAATTTGACCTGCACGTAGGGATGTTCTTCCTGAGGAACAGGTGAAGAATGTGTTTAGATCATTCCAGCGTTCACTAATCCTTTATGAAAAACAACAATAAATATAATAAAACAATTACAATTGCTAGATTATGCACTATGTGCCAGTTATACATAGGTTTTCAATGAAATTATATCATTTTACCTTGATTACTAATGTATCAGTCAGGTTTTCAGTTGCAAACAACAGAAAATAACTGTTTAGTTAAAAAATTAGTTACTTAAAAAATTGTAATTATTCAATTACACAAAATTGAAGATGCTCATAGAATTGAAAAGAGGTTTAGCGCCTGGGTTTGAAAAAATAAGCAAGGATACTTAGAGACTTAGGCTGCAGGAATCACTGAAGTTTATGCATGATTCTTGTACTCACCATATATAAAACATGCTCACTATGTATATATATACGTGTATATATATATATATATATATATATGTATATACATACTTATATATATGTAAAATGACTAATATTTTGAGGTATCTGTGAATAGTAGTTGTATTTCCCACTCCTTTTGCAACTCTGTTAAAACAGGGGTGACGTTTTAATACATCTAAAGAAGAGCAGAGTTGTTTATTTTTTTAAGTATATCAGTTACAAGAAAGTTATATTTTGTTATTCTGCTTGATACCATGGAGTTTGGTATTGATATCATTGGGATTAATATTACTGAATAATGTATCCTTTAAGTAATTGAAAACTGGAATTGAAATTTATAATTTTATGAAGGTTGTGCCAAGTGGAAGGCATTTTAAGCATTAAATGTACAACAAAGTTGCTTTTGCCTTATCCTTAAAAGGTCCTCAGGGGAAAATCATGAATCTTTTAAACTCTTGGAATAATTAAGAAGATGTCTGTGTAAGCATTAAAAAGCAGGGCAAAAGTATCCATAGGAAGAATCAAGCATCTCAGTGAAGATCAACGATCGTTTGTCATCTCAGGCTTTTTAGGGCTTCTTAGGTGTGTACTGAAGTTTGCCTTTCTGTAATCATACTATTACTTATCCTAAAACAATGAAAACAGAATGGCTCAACTTTCAAAGCTTCAATTTAGTTACTGAAGATAATAATAATAAAAAAATGTGACAGTCAATTCTGGCATTATGACACACACACACACAAAAACAACAAAAAACAAAACAAAACAAAAAACATTGAGCAATCATCAGCCCTAAGGGAGACTGAATCTCACAAATCTCCAGTGACAAAGAGTTTTATGGAAGTTTGCATCATTTAGTTCTAAAAGCAGAGGTAACTTCAAGGCAAAATGGCTCTTGCTATTCCCTAAAAGTCTCAATTTTGGACCTCATCTATTGGATATAATCGTTCAGGGTTTTTGAGAATTAGAGTAAACTGTGGAACTCTTGTTTTTTTTTTTTGGTCTGGAAAATTGACTATATAGACATCTTGTTTAGGTGTGAGTAATGAAGAGAGATTGGATTTTTTCTTGAGATAGACTGGCTTCTGAAGAAAAGTAATGGTGTTATTCCCTGAGATGGAGTTGGTTGATATTGTTCTTGTCAGTGAAAGAATTGAAGTAAATTCCAAGGACTAGTTCTTTTTAATGATTTCTGTCATTATGAACTTGGAAGTTGGGCTTCTGACAAGTGTATCTGTTTTTTTTTGCATTTAAGAGACTTTTTTTAATTTCAAAAGTTGTTAGAGATTTAAAATTTTCAAATATAT
The DNA here is from genome assembly GCF_964194185.1 of Rhinolophus hipposideros. Taxonomy (NCBI): domain Eukaryota; kingdom Metazoa; phylum Chordata; class Mammalia; order Chiroptera; family Rhinolophidae; genus Rhinolophus; species Rhinolophus hipposideros. The sequence goes on from NC_138064.1 coordinate 27,258,444, forward strand.
TTTTAATATTTTCTTTTAAAATATTCTATTTTTTATTTAAAGCTCAGGGAAATATAAAATTTGCATATAGTGAAAATCACCTGTAATTGCATAATTCAGAAATAAAACATTTCATATTAGAGTAACTTCTTAACTTTTTTCTATGTATACTTATTCAATTTTAGAAAAATTGGGTAATATTCAAGAGTCACTTAATTAATATATTGTTGATAATTTCTTTCCATGGATATCAATATAATAATTTTTAATAGCTAATTTTTATTCTATACTAAAGATGTACCATAATTTATGTAACCAAGACTTTGTTTATGGACATTTGCATTGTCTCAGTTTGTCTGTATTGTTAATAACTTAACGTTATTTTTATAAGTTAACATCTCTTTGAATAAATCTTGCACATTTTCTCAAGGCTTCTCTTAGGTTAAATTCACAGATGTAGGATTTCATATTTCACTTTAGGTAATATTGACAAATGATCAGACCAAAATTTGTTGTTATTGTTCTAATTTTATTCCCTGTCAATTTGGTAGGTGAAAAGTGCTTAAATATTATGATAATTATTATTTAATCTCTAGAAGTAAATATGAATTTTAATTTCTAATAGAAAATATAAACATGTTTTAGTAAATATTTGCATTTCTTCATATATGGATTGGCCATTTGTTTCCTTTGCTCATTTTTCTACTGAGGCATTCATCTATTTCTTATTGAAACAAGAGTTTCTAATTTACTGAAGATAATATCACTTATTCAATTTTACTTCATAAATATCTTAGTTTCTTCCCAGTTTGTCTACTAATAACATCCTGAAAATCAGTTCATCTGCTCTATTGGAAAATTTACATCAGGATATACCCATCCTGTTATTTTTATCACCTAGCCACATATTAAAAAACCACCATGGGTGTGGTTATTTATGAACGTTCTATTATGCTCCTTTATTTGTATAACTTTGTGTTAATTCCATGCTTTGTTATTTTTTTGTATCTTTATAGGAAGTCTTAAGATCAGGTGCAATAAGTCCTGAACTTTTTCCTATTCATCATTGTTTTGACCATTCTAGACACTTTACTTTTTTTTTTTTGATATTTGCTAATTTTATTTTGGTTTATTTAACTGCTTTTCAATATGAGAAATAATTATGTGCAGATAGTACATTTGAACTCCACCATTCTACACCTCCGTCTCACTGTTGTGTTCCTGCTGTGCACCCTTCAGCCCAATGTTATATATTTGAATTCATATATTACATATAGAGTTTACTTTGTGCTTTAAAAACATTACATCAATTGCAATGAGCAAAATAAAAAATTAAAATAATAAGTGGGATTTTAGTTTTATTAGATTGGCAATAAAATTAAACTTGGAAAGTATTAAATATGCATTATTTAATGAAAAAGTAAAAGAAAAACTGTACTACTGGAGGAAAAAAAAGATGTATCAAAATTGTACTGGAGGAAAAAAAAAGATGTATCAACGTTGTGTGGCAGTTCAGAATGCCCAATAAAATGAAACTTCTACAATCCAACCTCTCTCTGTCTAGGAATATACACAGGAAAACCCTTACAATAGGCCTAATGCCCAACACCCTAATTTAAATGTATTCAATGATGTAAATTAAATATCCTAAAAGAGTAAAACTAATAAACAAAATGCAGCATATGCATAAAAAGAAAAATATAAAATAAGAAGAATTAAAAAGCTTGACGTTTATTAACGAAGTGAATCTCCAAGACTTTATGTTTAGTGAGAAAAGCAAGGTTAAGAAGACACTATATGATTTTATATAATTTTAATATTAGTAGATAAATATACAAAAATGTGACAAGCTTTTTACTGGAATTGAATTAAACTTATATGTCAAATCGGGTACAAGTGAAATCTTTAAAACACTAAAATTTCCATTTTGTGAACATAGAATTACTCTAGTTTAATTTCTATCGTGAATGTTTTGTTATTTTTAGTTTAAAGATCTTGGGTATCTTAGTAGCTTTATTCCGAGGTATTTGATGTTTTTGATCCTATTGTAAATGCTATTTTTATGGGATATAGAAATCCAGTTGGTTTTATATATTGACATTTTAATTATTATTGTAGCTGTGAGGGACTCATTGCTTTTGTTTCCAAAGATTTTATTAAAATGTCAAGTCTAATATATTTGGTTTTTAAAAAACTAAGTGGTATCTAAAAATCCCTCAGAATATTTGTATCCTTAGAACTTGACAAAATGCTTATCATATAGTAGGTATGTATAAATCATTGTTGAACAAACAATAATTCTCTTTATAATGGTTATGCATACCATCATTGATTAAATGCTTCTTGAAAATAAATTCTGGAGGCTTACTGCCACCATTTTATGTAATACTGCGCTCTGTGAAACAGACTTTAATTGCTTACACATTACTCATTCTCCCCCTTTTCTTTATTAACCATGTCCTGACTTTGGGCTAACAATGCACTTAGATCTAAATGTTGGGTGATGGTTCCCTTACAACTAGAAAGGACCGAGTTCTGGACAATAAAACCTTCAGTAAAATCTTATGTCCTATTAAAAGGACTCAGATATGTCTAGACTGCTCATCTTCCACTGTTCTTCTACCTTGATCATAGAGTTGGTGTCCTGAGCTATAGAGGAGTCAGTGCAATAATAAGTCAATGAGCGGCATGAAGTGAGATGCTAACATGCTTTTCGTGGATCAGGGATGTAGAAATAGATGTCACTACTGTGTCCTCACTGAGCAGCCAAAGGAATGTCACCAATTGTCTATCTTTGCATTTCTTCATTTATGAGCAAACAAACCAACCTTGTTAAACTTAATCTATTACTTGAAGAGGAATGCATTCTTAATTGATATGCTTATTTCGTCACATATTTAGATAGTATGGAATGTATTAATACTGATATTGAAATAGCATTGACCAAATATAGCATTCACAAATAAGTTGATCCATGATCCTCATAGAATTCAACAGAATAAGATGAGAAAAACCAATTTGAATGAGAATAAATGATGGATGATGTAATATCACATTTTATTTTATTATTTATTTTTCGAGCATAATTACATTTATTAGATGACTTTTTAATTACATTATTGGAGTGAAAATGGTTAGTAAAATAATATAGGTTTCAAGTGTACAATTCCATAGTACATCACATTTTAATTGGAAGGATAGATCTTATTTTTAAGATTAACTTGATTTACAGAATACACACCATTCTCTAAGGCTAAATTTGAACTTTCTTCCTCTAAAGTCTTCACTAATTATTAAATCGTAATATTTTAAATCTTTTAAATACTTCCAATAACTGTTATTAAGTGCATTACAGTGTAGGCTAGCATCACCACCTATGCTTCTCTTTTTTGTGTATGCATTTAATCCCTTCTCCAGATATAGATATGGTGAATAGAGTGTGTAAGCCACCTTTTCCAATCTTGTTCTTAGGGCAAACATTCAAAAATGACCCATTTTTCTCTAAATGGCACCATTTCCCTCTAAACCCAGAAACAGCCTTAAGCTCCTTTTCAAAACAGATCCAAGTGGTTACTTCCTATTTATCAGAGTTGAGATGTTAGACATAACTTAATATGCATGACTCAGCTAAAATATAAACACACTGATATCACAAATTATATCAGTTTTATCTATTTTCTCAGACATATTTGTCTTTCTTTTTTTTTGGTGCATGTATTCAATTTATTGTTGTTAATAGATCATTAGTGAAATAACATTGCAAGTTCCTCCCAACTCACAATAGAGATGTTTTTACAAAACCATGCATTATCACAGTAGCCAACATTATAGGAAAGTGCTGAAAATATGCATAAAGCTCATTTTATAACTGAGTAATTAACCCTACAAAAAGCATATTTTCTCAGGCCCTTTCTAAAAAAAATATTTCATTATTGTTTTCAAGTTACAGTTGACATTAAATATTATTTTATATTAGTTTCAGGTATATAGCATAGTGGTTAGACATTTACATAATTTACACAGTGATCTTTTTATACAGAAATGTTCTGTTCAGCTGGCAATGTTAGATTCTTTTCTCTTTCTATTAAGTTAGCACATCAAAATCTTCTGTCAAAACGAATCAATATACAGTGAGCAATAGATCTAGATGGGAATTGGATGACATGGGAGTGAAGAAAAATTTGTTCTGTTACTAATCCATTTAAAGTCTGCAGTCAGACCAAGCAGGTGGATTTGTTTTGGCATAAAGAACATTACACTTGAAATCAGAAAGAGCAGGTTTGCAATAATATTTTTATTTTACAAAAGCGTAAACCAAAGCTTAGAGATGTTTTGAATCCTTACATGTAATTTGTGCACTATCTGAAATATTAACCCATCCTCTGTCTAAAACATAAGTATTATTTCTCTAATTTATTACATATGCAATGTAGTTACATATCTATGTACCTAAATACTCTATTATTATCTATGTACCTAAATACTCTATCTAAATACTCTACCTATTCCCACTTTTATGCCTTTGTGCAAACTTTATCTTTAGACTGCCCAAATCATGTCGTCATTCACATATCAATATACTTGTAGCTTTTCTATAAAACTTTATACGAGTATAGACCCTCAACAAAAATGACTCTGTTGCTTAGGCTTCAGTGTCATATTCTTAGTGTTTTTATTTTATTACACATTTGTACACTTTTTGCTATATTGGCTCATGTCATTTCTATACATCTTAATTTTTTAGATTTTAATCCAATAAGCACTCCATGATCTTCTACTCTTTCATTTATACTCCGTACTATCAAGCATTACCTCTCTCAGGTATTACTGGCTGGATATGATGTTGGGTGTATTTATCAATCGATACCTAACAAATTACCATAAAAGTCAGCAGTTTAAAATAAATAAATATTTATTTCTGTGAATTAGAAATCGGGGAAAGGCTTAATTGAGTAGGTTTTACTCCAGGTCTCAAGGATGGGGCCACAATCTTATCTGAAGTTTTGACTAGGAAAGGATCCACTTCCAAACTACTCTCCTGGTTATTAACAGGCCTCAGTTTTTTGCTGGCTTTTGGCTAGACTTCAATTCCTTCTACAGTGACCGCTTCTGGGACTGCTTGGCATGTTATCTGGCTTCTCAGAGTGAATGATGAGAGAGAGAGAGAGAGAGAGACAGAGAGAGAGAGACTAAGATGGAAGCCACAGGTTTTTTAAAAATTTTATAATCAAGTCTCAAAAGTGGCATACTGTCATTTCTGCCACATGCTATCGGTCATATTGACCAACTCTGGTGCACTGTGGCTGAGACAACACAAAGGTTTGAATATAAGGCGATACAGATCGTTTGAGACCATGCTGAAGTCTGCTTACTTCTCTTGGAAATTTTGTTGGTTTCAGTTATAACTTGTTTTGGTCTTATTGTATTATCTAAAAAAAAATCACCTGTACTTTACGTTATTTCTTTATTTTAAATATATTTGTTTCATAATAAACCAGTAGCCAAAAATATGTAAATATTATTAACAAATACATTTACTTAGAAAAAAAATACAAATATGTTAGATCTTTTCACATTTTCTCAGTCTCATGCCAGGGTTCAATTAATGTTTGACGCACATGCCTGTGTGTGTGTGTGTGTGTGTGTGTGTGTGCTCACTGCAATTTAAGACTTATTAAACAGTGGCTATCATTCAGAAAGACTATTTATTATCTTAGTTATACAAATTTCTACAGTACTCGTAAAATTTCAAACATAATAAATATTAAGGATGATTTTAAAGAGTGATGAGAATGGATTTATTATATACTAAGTAAAAACAAAAATCAGTCAAATTGTTTACTCCTAATTGGCACTGTGCATACTACTTTATTCTTTTACATAGGGGATTGTTTTTCATTTCAACAACTTCATAATGTTCTTTATACATCAGTTAAGTACCTTTGTATTTAATGCAAGAAAAATACCTTAACTTTGGGGTCTTGCTCTGTGCATTAAATTCCATTTGTAAATGCTTCACTGAACAGTATTTTTCAAATATAATCCACACATAGTAATCATGTTTAAAATATACTTTTTCATAGTTATGACCCATCTGCTCAATACTGATAAGAAGTTTAATAAAGCAGGCTGTAAAAAATCAATGCTGTTAAATGTTTATTAATTATCTAACACATTGCTTAGCTTACTGAGCACATTTAATACCCCAATACATTCTTTAAGGTATATGTGGAAATTTTTGCACTTAGGTTTAAAGATACATTTTGAGCATCCTTTCAGCTATGTTCTTTTAATCCAAATTTATAAGCATTGCGCTTATTCCATTTAATCTGATCTTTCACTGAGGATACTATTTCGCTGAAGGTAAGGCAGACAATTTATATCTGGGGGAAAAAAATCTTGAAAGTACATTGTACATTAAAAACCACTGAAGCATAATGGGCTAAGCTGCACATGGACCAGATTTAAACATTTGCCAAAAATTATCAGCAAATTTAAGACTCATTCTAATTTTCTCAGCCATTATTTTAAATTCCAGTAGCACCAGGAAATGATTTAATCAGTGAGTAAGGCATAAAGCATTCAGGTCAAGTAGATCAGCACAAAAATGTTTTCTGATTCCTTTCATTCTCATCTCATGGAAGGCTTTTGTGACTAAGATTATCGGTGCTTGGGTTCTAAAATTATTTCTCCTTCCAAACTATGCTAATGTGTTTTAAATCGGTAAGACAAGCAATGAAAGAATTGAGGAACTAAAAATGGAACCACAAGAGTTAATTCATGTCTTCTAGAAACCTTGTTTTCTTTTCCATTTTTACTTCACGATCCTTATTCCATTTTCACCCCTGCCTCTGCATCTAACTTAGTGCCTCAGCATCCAACATAATACCTAACACAATGCCTTAAACAGAGTACCATTCTAATGTGCATATTTTAAAAATACATTGGCTTTGTTGTAATTTATGATCACACTTCCGGTGTCAAATTCATGAGCTGAGAAGCTAACATGCTTTTGGTTAATAGGTGTGTTTTGACCTTATCACTGTCTTTTTCTGTTAATACACTACCTAGCAGTAAGTTTATAAATTATGATCTAAAATAAACTCAATCAACTCTTAGTTACATAGTGCCTGTCTAAGTCATAATGCCTAAAATTCTGCAATTAAGGTTTATCTCTTTGAGTGTTTGAAACATGAGACATTTAAAAGTTTTGCTTGAACTATTTTGATGGCATAACCACCTCTGGTTTCTTGGCATGACCACCTCTGGTTTCTTTCATTTTTCATATAGCCATCAGGGTGAGCTTTCTATAATTTGCACATTTGATCATTTTTTTTTTTTCATTTGGTGGCTCTTCTATTGCCTGAAGGATAAAATCAAAATTCCATAGTAACATCCACATGGTCTTTGTGTCTTTGCTCCAACTTCTCTGGACAGGTTTGCCTCCATGAATCCTACATTCTCTTCCCATCCATCCATGTACTCTTCCCCCATTATGCTCCATTATGCACCCGGAATTCTGCACTCATCTATTCACAGTCCATACGTATGTCCTATATTACACTTCCATCTATACCTGTTCCCTCCATCGTGCATTCTATGTTGTCTACCCATTGAACTTTACACTATTTCCCATGGTATCTCAGAACTTTTCATGTTTTATTCCATATGCCTAGAATATCCTCAATTCCACCTTCCCTGTCTGATGTACTACTCATTTAAAAGTCTAGCTTGAAATTCACTTCTTCTGAGAAGGTTTCCTGACAACTTTTGGATTTACTATTTGCCCCCAACCCTGTACATCCATCCCTCTCACAATTTTAACTCTTTGTTGTGTGATATTACAGTGTATCCATATTACATTTGTATCCATATTTTGGCACCTTTCCATTTTTAAAATTATTCAATTACATTCATTTCAACACAGCTTAATATCTTGTTATGATTCCATTTAAGAAAAACTCAGTGAAAAAAATATCTGCTACAATACATTATCCTGTATTTATTATTTACTAGCAGCTGGAAAAGGAATTTACAACAAAATAAGTCACTGAGAGACAACTCAGGAAGCTTGTTAGGAAATCTTCCTTGCGTGATAAAGAGGAAACAGTCACCTTTATTCTTAGCTTGAACAAATTAGACAAAAAGACAAGAACTAAATTTACAAAGAAGAGTCCTCAGGTGCCATGTTTTCAGGACTTTATCTAAATGTAATAAGTTCTGGTCAGTTATCCAGAGGCGGCTTTCTTGTGATTTTTACATTCTAATCTGTTTCTGCTATGAAACTGTGTTATTGAAACTTTCCAACTCCAGATGGAGTTGGGGCTGTGACTTTGGAGAAGACAGCAAGTTTCCAAGCTAATCTGTGGCCATACTGACCTAATATCTATGAGATGTGCGTGTGTGTGTGTGTGTGTGTGTGTGTGTGTACATACGTGCATATAGGGGATTTATTGATGCTATCTGATTAAATCTTCAACGTCTTACATATCAAGTGGACATTATCAAAAATTTATCCGTTTTAACCAAGGGTGTGATTATCATGCTTCCTTTTGAAGAGAAGAGATTACTGTAGAGTTAAAATTAATTTTCTTTTCAAACCAGATTAATTTTAGAAGGAGAGTAGGTAGAGCAATATAAAATATGTAAAACAAAGTAATAGAACTATCAGTTATAGAATAAAAAAGATTATTTTTCGTAAAATATTAATTTCATTTATATTTTATTTATAATCAAGTTAACCACAAACATAATATATTATTTCTCCAATATAATTACTACAAAGAAAACCTAAATTGCTAACAGGAGGCTAAATGCTTAGGGCAATAAACTACTGATGGATGAGTAGGGGATAATGATAAATGAATCTCATTCGAAATTCTGTCAACGAAATAAATCACTAATGTCATCAATTTCATTAATATATTAACATTACACTCAACCAATATACCTCTTACTTGTCTTTTTCAGGTATGCCTGTTCATTTGAGCATACGTATCTTGAGTTTTCTGGAACTGGAAAACTGTTATTAATTATGGTCGCTCTACACAGGAAAGCCCTTTTGTAGGCCTCATTTGTTGAGAACTGGCCTTTGTTTTCTGGCTACATAGTCAGTCATCCTTGAGGTGATGAAAACATAATTTCTCTGCAAAATGGGCACAGTTCCTGGAAACTGTGTGCTACAAGGGAGAGTTCCTAGTTTTTGGTAGTGTTCAGAATATAGACATGGAAAATCCCTGGCTTATACAGAGGTGAAAACAGTGAAAGAGTTGGCTCTGTATAAAAACACAATGAAGTATACTTTAAAGTAGGAGTTCTCTCTGTATACCACACCTAAGAATTGAAAATTATTAAGTGGGATAATATCTTGTATAAGCACTTTCTGTATGTAAATTGATTAATATACCAGATTCTAGAAATTAAGTGCAAATGGAGAGTTTGAGGATTGGTTGAAAAAAAACTTCTACTGAAGTTTTCATAAGTTAGAGTATCTGATTCCCATAAAACTGATAGGAATGTTAAATAGTAAATAATGTATCAAATATAATAGTTATCTTAAGCAATCTTAAGGTAACATTGACAATTTTTAATCATAAAACCCTTCAACTTAGAAACACAATTTACTAGAATAGTTAAATTTTAAAGTTTGCATGGATAACAAATGAGAAAATGTTTATATTTAGTATGTATTATTCACTAATTTTCTGTATACATGTGTGTATTCATTCAGTCATTTGATAGATATGTACCCAGCACCCACTATGTACCAGGTAGTGTGATAGGCAGGTGATATAAGTGCACAAGACAAAGTTTTTTACATTATAACAGGGATGACGGTAACTTACAAACGTATTCACATATACTGTATTTCATTAATTGTAAGATGCATTTTAAATATCATTTTAATGTCTGATTGCCTATATATCCTATAATCACTATGGACTGGGAAATGAGATTCATGTAATTTTCATTGTCTGACAACCTAGTAAGATTGAGAAAGTACCAACAACAAAACTTGCATAACAGGGGTCCACAGCTTAAAAGAAATCTTAGAGGCAATAGTGGAAGATTCCTTTAAGAAATGCCCCTCATCAACACTCCCAATGGCCCTGGAAGTTATATTGTATTGAAAAATACAGATATTGATAATACTGAGTTGAAAATATAGTCAGAGAAATTCGATACTAAAATGAAGAAGTTTTAGATACAGTTGACCCTTGAACAACACAGGTTTGAACTGTGCAGGTCCACTTGCACACAAATTTTAAAAAATAAATACCTGTACTGTTTTTGATCTGTGGTTCGGAGTTTGCAAATGAGGAGGGCTGACTGAGTGCATGTTCTATGCCATTTTATATGTAGAACTTGAGCATCTGCAGAGTTTGGTGTTCTTTGGTGTCCTGGTACCATTCCCCCATGGACACTTAGGGACAACTTAAGTTTTGGGGAAGTCAAAAGTTATAGGTGGATTTCTGACTGGGCAGAAATCAGTGCCCCTGACCCCTGCACCTTTCAAGGGTCAACGGTACTAGAGTTCTTTTTTCTTTTTCTTTTACAATTGCATATCTAAGAAATTAAAATGATTTCTCTTTTTGTTGAGGTTCTTATGTCTGAATACATTTAGGTATAATACCATACTGAACAAAAAATATAATTAAACATTTCAGGTAATTGGAAATGTTTTAAATCTAATTGCTGCATTCCTTATTCTTTTCATTGTAATTGATGTGCGAAAATTCAAACAGCTGTAAGATCTGTTATATGATAGCATTTTTTTCAATTAGAATAAAGTTGCCAGCATAGGTGAGTAGATAAAAAACAACAACAAAAAAAAACACATTATTTTAATTGGAATTTAAAAATCTGCATGAAAAAGTCTGCAGCTACTAAGAAACGAGCAGCTGAGAAGCAGCAGGCAGGAAAGAAACCCACCACAGAAAAAAGAAGCCTGTAGCGTAAACTTGAATTTGTTTATCCAATAAAGGTCAAATCACTTTGGACAGTTAATTTTGAATAAAGACTTTATCAAAGAGACAGTGAGAAACATGAAAAAAAAATCGGTGTGAGAATTCCACTTCTTCCTAATACACTCTAAGTAAAGATGGCATTGTTATTTGGACAAATGCTTGGAATGCAGGGGACATATTCAGGCTGGAGATGCAATTTTGGTGGTCTTTCATGAATAGGTATACAACCATGAAAAACATGAGGTCACTAAAGAGTGAGTTTTCATTTAGAGAAATGAAGAGGTTTGAAGACTAAGTACTAATGCTCTTTAACATGTGGAGGGAAAGAATCCAACAATGAACAGTAAGAAAGAGTACATTGTAATGTAGGCAATAGCCATAGGAGGTATTGTGTTTCAGAGGCCAAGTGAAGAAAGTTTTCAAGATGAGACTAAAGCTGTGGCAAATGATGCTGAAAAGTCACTCTGTTTTCCTACATCAAACATGTTTTTAAAACATAATTCTTAATGTTTGAAAAATTTCTCATTTATATGCACCATAACTTACTAAAGCTGAGTAGTAGCTTCCATTTATTATTGTTGCTTTAGCGAATCACATGACAACAGCCTACATAATGTTTTTGAATAAAGAATTCCTCAGTAGATAAAATGTAATGTAAAATTTGTTAGAAACATAAGCAGAAAGGAAGGAAAAAGATGATGGTGAATAAACATACCTCTTTATTTCTCTCACGCAAATATCTAAGAGAAAAATTGCTGCATATAAAAGTAAGTGTAGGCTTAAATTTATAAGAAATTGCCAGAAAAGTTTTTCATCATAGTTGTACCATTTTACACTCTCACAGGATTAAACTTCTACTCTACTGGCTCCAAATACCTAATATTTGGCATTATCAATATTTTTAAATTTTAGCCATTCTAATGCAATTGTAGTGGCAGTTTATTATTTTAATTTTCATTTGCAACTAATAATCCTTAATTTTGCAGGTGTTTATTGGCCATTTTTACATTTTCTTCAGCAAGTTGTGTTTTTCTAGTATTTTGTCCAATTTCAACTGGAAGTTTGTCTTTTTATTGATGTGTAAATATTCTTTATATACTCTGGAGATATGTTCTCAGTCAGATGTAGATATTGCAAATGTATTCTTTCAAGCTGTGGTTTAGGTATTGATTCAACTAGGAGGGTTTCTAACTTGCATAAGTGTTTTTTTTAAGTTTTTATTTTAATGAAGTACAGTTCATCAATATTTGACCTTTACAGTTGCACATCTTGCTGTATACTAAGAAATGTTTCCCAGTCCATGGTCACAAAGATAGTTCCTTATATATTTTTCATATTGTTTATAGTTTTAGCATTTGTATTTAGCTCTATGATCCATCTTAAACTGATTTCTGCATACATTGTGAGTTAAGAGGTAAAGTGTGTGTGTTTGTGTGTGTGTGTGTGTGTTCCTTTCTATTGATTTGTGGGTTACCTTTCCTATGTGTATTTTTTCCTTGTTACTGTAGCTAGGCTCTACAGTACAGGATTGAATATACATGGTGTTAGTGGGCATCCTTGTTTTGTTTTCTACCTTAATTGAAACACATTCAATTATCTAGCATTGGTTATGAAATCCCTGTAGGTTTTTCTAGATGTTCTTTATCATAGTAAATAAATTGCATTCTCTTCCTAGTTTCCTTAGAGTTTTTAAATTTTCATTTCCAATGGTTTTTGAATTTTAAAAGTGCAAAAATTTATTAAAATTTTAAATTTAAAAATCTGTACCTAATGAAATGATTTTATCATTTTCCCTTTGTTTCGTTAATTTGAATTACATTACTGATTCAGTGTTCAATCTTGCATGTCTGGATTTGGTTTGTTAATATTTTGTTAAGGATTTTTGTATTCCTGTAAATGACCATTATTAATGTGGAATTATCTTTTATTGCAATGGACTTTCAGTTTTTTGATTTGTGATTTTGTTGCTTTCATAATATAAGTTGAGAAGTATTTGTTCCTCATCTACTTTCTGAAGGAGTTTCTCTAATATTGATATCATTTCTTCCTTAAACATTTGAGAGAATTCTCCAGAGAAGTTGTCTGTGCTTGAAGTTTTTGTTGTGGGAAGATATTTAGTTATGAATTCAATTTCTTGGACATAGGGTTTTCTTTTTTTTTTTTTCTTGTGTCAATTTTGGTAATTTTCTTATACCTATAAATTAGTTCATTTCATTGAAGTCGTTAAAGTTATTGACTAAAAGTAGGTTATGGGTCAATAAACCATAGTAATATCTTTCATTTGCATGTTTTTGGCAAAGTTTTTCTGGTTAAGTATGGCCTGCAGTTGACCAACTATATTGATTCTCTGAAAACAAATAACATTTAATTGTGAGGTTTATTTCTCTATTTTTGGTATGTTTCCATTTCTTTTGTTTCCACTTTAATGGCTACTATTTCCTTCCTCCTGTATACTTTCCACTGGACTTAGTCTTCTTTTCGTAATTTTTAAAATAAAAGCTTAGACCAATGGTTTAATATTTTTTTCAAATATATGAGCATTCAAAGCTATAATTTATATGTAAACACAATTTTACATGCATCTTACAAGATTTGATTTATTCCATTTTTATTTTCATTTATTTTGAACTAATATCTAACTTATCTTGTGAGGTCTTTGATCTAGGGCTTATTTACTAAAATGTTAATTAATTTTAAAATACTGGCAGATTTTCCCACAAATTTCTAAATTCATTTTAATTTAGTTGTATTTATTTTGGTCACAGCACATACGCTGTATAATATAAAAGTCTTGAAATTTACTGAGACTTGTTTTATGTGCAAGAGTATGGTGTTCTTTACATGTTAATTAAGTACAATTGATTGATGATTTTATTTAAATAATATGTAACTTTACTTGACCGATTATTCTGGTCTGTTAGTGAATCAATTTAAGAAGAAAAGACACGTTTAATCATTATTGTTGAATAATTTTTTTCATACAGTTTTGTCCATTTAATGTATTTTGAAACTCTGTTTTTTCTTGCATATGCACTTAGGATTGTTACAGCTTCCTATTGGATTGGTTCACTTATCATTATTAAATATCATTAGTAATGCTTCTTCTCTAGAAATAATCATCTTGTAAACACTATATATTTGACTTCTGCTTTTAAAATCTAACACAGAATTTCTGTCTTTTAGTTGAATTATTTAGTTTATTTGCATTTATTTTAATTATTGAGATGTGTGCGTCTAACATCTTCCTATTTGTTGTTTGTTTATTTTTTGTTGCATTTTCTCCTTTCATATAATCCCTTGAAATTAAAATTAATGGATTTTAATTTCCTTTAAAATCATGTCCTTTCATGATTTTTGGATTCACTGGGTATTTTTGTTTTTTTTTATTTATCCTCTGATAGCCTTTTAGTTTTGCCTGTTAATTAATTCATTTTTATTTTAGTATTTCCCTAGGGATTACAATATGTATCTGTAATATCACTGTCTACTGACAAAGTCAAACCAAGATATATTGTAATAATTCTATAATGGCCTGAGTCTATTTATTACTTTCCATCCTTTGTGCTATTTTTGTTATAAATTTGCCTCTGCATATTTGGAAACTCCACGATATATTCTGATTATTGCTTAAGTAATCAATTGCCTTTTAATGAAGTTAATATAAAAGAAAACAGATTATTAAAAATCACATTAGTTATTTCCAGTGTTCATTTTCTGTGTAAACCGAGTTTCTATGGGTATTTCACTCAAGTCTAAGAAACTTCCTTTAAAATGCCTCATAGTCCATGTCTAGTAATAGCAAAATTTTCAGCTTACATTCCCAAAATAATTTCTGAAGAAGTAATGTCCTTATATTATTTGGGATAAGAGTTCACTCAAGGCCTTCTTTTTGATAATTGTGCCCTGGAAGAAGGGTAGAATGAAACCACTCTATTTTTATAGTGGTACCAGGTAAAGAGAATGACTTTGCTAAGCTCTATTACAAATAACACTGTGATTTGTTTCTTAAAGATCATTCTATGTAACCTTTCTCTTTTGTTAAATAATAGTAATTTAAAAGAAGAGATATGCAGCATAGAAAATAAAAAAAAATTGATTGCATACTATATGAAGTATGCTGTAAATTTAAGAAAAATAATCATGTTGACTTTCAAGCTTTCATTATACATACCCTTTCCTAGTTTTTACTGTTATTTCATGTTTTATTATCTAATAAATATTCATTTTGTGGTTCTTTTGTTTTTCAGCTATGAATAGAGGAAAATATCTTTCACATTCTTTCAAATTATTGATAGCTCCTAAAGTTATTTTTATACCATTTTAATTTTTATACGGGGAGGTTTATTTTTAAGGGAATAGGTTTATTGCATTTGTCATACGTAAATAAAAAATTCTACAAAATTACTTTTATAAATAAAAATCTAAGTGGCTAGTTCTTAGCATCTGGTAGTGATTTTTGCACTACCTAGAGTGATGCTAAAAGATGTGGTATTAACTGACTCACGAAGGGCAATGGTTTAATTTCCATAACTCTTGTTTAGTTATTATGTTATAAAATATAGAACTACAAAAATAAACATTTATTTGTAGTCATAATAACTGCTAGTTCTACCATGGATTCTAATCAAGTATATAATTGACTAAAATAACAAGCTCACAAATACATATTTGTAGTACAATTTTTGCTGGGTGGAAGCTGTTAAAGTGCAAAGTCTCCTGCTGTTGCAAGTCATATTCATATTAAATATCTCTTGGTACTTTTAACCTATATTTTAAAAAGGAGTAAAATTGCAAAGATATTAATGCATTTATAAAATTGTGCTTTCTATAAAAAAATAAATGTCTGTATTTTCTGCTGAAAAGTTAGACTTTTATTTTCAACCGTTCGTTCCCTTTCATCCCAAAGAATTTCCTTTAGAAAGGATGAGATTGAAATAATGTATTTTGTCATTTCATATATTTACTTATTTACTAAAAACTCCCATTCGTTAAAACATTTTACTAATTTAGTTTAGTCATGGCGGTTATTGCCACTCTGGTAATGAGTATCCTCTAGAATGAGGATAAAAATATTCAATAAGTAATGTGATGTCTTTTGGTAATAAAATGCTTTGTCAAAGGATCCAAAGAATTAACATTATTGCCCATATTTCAGGGTTTGGATGAAATACAATGCACACTAATTTTACAGAATAAGTCTTATATTGCTTTATATTATAGTGAGGCAAATTACGTATAACTTGTAGTTGTTACCTACCCCGTAAAACTGGAAATAAAATAGTACGTAACTCATTATTAGTTTTCAAAACTTCACAAGCATGGCGCATAGTGTAAGGATTCGGTACATACAAATCTTTGCACTGTTGCCATGCTTACAGCAAGTTTGTAACTCTTAGCTCTTTCTTCTCCTTCTCTTCTTTTCCTTTATATACTCTTCTCCTTCTCTTCAATTTCCTCTTATTATCACACTACTCAGTGACAATACTTTCACTTTATTATTGTGTACAATCTGAGTCAATATAATAAGAATAATATCGACTTTTTATCAGATAACGTTGTGGCCTTATATATCTAATAAGTGATTTGTATAATCCCTTTGAATTAATACCTATTTAGCTAAGGAGATTGGTGAACGGTTAATTAATTTACTCAGGGTCACATAGGTATTTAGCAGTGGAGATAAAATTTCAGTGTGGTTTTACTTTACATGAAAATATGTACTATTCTACTGTATTAGATTTTCTTTTAATTTTAAATAACATATTTTATTCATGCTGCAAATGCAGATTTTATACATACTACATTTTATACAATGTAGTAAGTGAAAAAAGAATCTCTAGATAGATAAAGTTAAAAATTTGCCACCTCCATTTTAGCCCCAATAGCTTGGTTTTATCCTTTTCAGTTCACTCTGTGTTTATATCAAGCATTTCAACATACTTCACACTTATTGTTCTTTTTTAACATTTTACCTAAATCATGCCATGTATATACGATACTTTGCAACTTAATTTTCCTCATCTTACAACAAAGCACATTGCAAAACTCCCTCTAGCTCAATAGACACAGAACAATCCATCTTTGTTAACAGCTGTATCATTTTCCTTTGTGTATCATAGATTTTTAGTCCATTCTCTTATTTATGGACATGTATGTTATATCTAGTTGTGTCACTATAAACAATGCGTGTGTGTATTTGTATTTTACGTACTTATATATTTATTTCTTGATAATAAGTTTCCAAAAGTGAAATTGCTTTATCAAACAATGTTTATATATTAATTTTTGGTAGGTATTTTCAAAGTACTTTTCAAAAGGGCAAAAACTGTCATGCCCCACTAGGAATGTTCTGGTTCTGCATTCTTACTATTCTTGGAAACAATCATTATTTAATATATTGTCAATGTTGTGGCAGAAACGGTGTCTCATTGTTGCTTTAATTTAAGGTTGAAATAAACATTCAAATATTTCATTGCTTTTTATAATTTCTTGATTATAAAATGCTTGTTTATACCTTCCATCTGTTTTTCTATTGGGATTGTTTGTGTTTGTCTAATTAATATGTAGATATTATATATATTTAGCATATGGAATAGATATTTTAACTTTGTTTACATATTTATTTTTAAATAAAATTTTAAAATTTGAGGTTGTCAGTAATACCTATATTTTTCTTTGTGGCTTTTATGCCTCTCATCTTATTTAGGAAAAGTCTCATTGTCCTGATGTTGAACAAATATTCTCCTAATTTTATTTTCTGAAACTGATATTAATATATTTTTATTTTTACATATTTAATTTATTCAACAAATAGTTTTTGATCACAGACTATGCATCAAGCCAAATGGTAAATTTTTGTAAAACTGATTGTTAAACGAAAAAAAAAGCAATGGACAGTTAACAGAATTATGGTATGTGCTGCAGAAAAAATATAAAATGGAGCAAAGCATGGAGATCAAAGTATAAAGAAATGGGTATCAGTGCCTAGGTATAATATTAACGAAAGTAGTCAAGTAGCTCTCCCTGAAAAGTGAAAATTTAACAAAGACCTGAAGCTAGTCAAGAAGTGAGAAGGGGAAATATTTGACAGAATAAGCTTCCAAGCAAGGGAAAGAGTTAATGCGAAGGCCCTGTGATCTTTAAACAGGATGCCTTCTCTTTAAGGAAGAGTGGAGGACCAGTATGGCTGAAATAGAATGAAAGAATGGGGAGAGTAACAGGAGATGAGGTTAGAAAAGAAATGGGAGTTGGTGATAGAAACCATGAGGAGAGAAGGTTTGGAAGAGTAGGAAAAATTAAGTTGGGCTATACAGGCCATTGTTAGGAGTTTGGCTCTTGACTATGAATGAAAGGGAAATTGTAGCACAATTTTGTGAAAAGGAATAATTTGACCTGAATTATAATTTTAAAGAGTCTTCTTGTTGTTCTGCTGACAATATATTTTATGGGTTCAAGAGTGAAAACAGGAAGACTACTTAGGGGGCTAGCATATTCTAGGTGACAGATAATATTGGCTTCTACCAGAAAAGTAGCAATGGGCATGGCAAAAGTGGTCATACTATGGATATATTTTAAAGATAGAACCAATAGGATTTTCTTTTTTTTTTTTTATTTATTGGGGTGACAATTGTTAGTAAATTTACATAGATTTCAGGTGTACAATTCTGTATTACATCGTCTATAAATTCCATTGTGTGTTCACCACCCAGAGTCAGTTCTCCTTCCATATAGGATTTTCTGATAGATTGAATGCAGGGTATGAAAGAGAAAAAGGCATTGAAAATATCTCAAAGAGTTTTAACCAAGCAACTGGAAGGGTGAGCTTGCAAAAACTGAGATGAGGAAGACTAGATGATTCAGGTTTAGAGAGCCCATAAGAAATTCAAGCTTGGGTATTATTAAATTAGGGATGTCTTGTAGACTCTGATTATTTCATTTAATGTAATATCATCCAGGTTTAAACAGGCTGTCACAAGTGGCAGGATTTCCTCCTTTTTTATGCTGAATTATATTCCATTATACATATCTCACATTTTCTTTATCTGGTTATAGATGTACATATTTTAATTTTCAAATATTTTGCTTGTTTCCTGGTATTTTTTGCTATTATTTATAGCTCAATTACATTGTGGTCACAGAACACACTATCAATTCAATTCTGAAATTCCTTATACGGTTGCAGAACAAAAATATTCTGCAGTTCTTATTTACAATGATATAACACTTAGTGAACACACACACACACACACACACACACACACACACTATAAAATCAACATTAAGTAAGTTTCCTAAACATGTTATTTAGGTCTTCTAATCAATTATTACTGATTTGTGGCTTCTTTTTTTTAATCAGAATTAAAGAGAGTATTTTATAAAACTTTTTAATAAAATTACAGTTGTTTGTTTCTATTTTTAGTTCTATAACCTTTTGTGTTGCATATACTAAGCCTATATTTTTATGTTGCAAACAGAATCGTTACATATTTCTTTTAAATCTTTCATCATTATGAAATATCCCTTTTTTCTCTAGGAATACTTTTAGCCCTCCTGTCTCATATTAATACTGTTATATCAGTTTTACTTTAATTTGTCTTAACATGGCATAACGTTTTACATTCTTTACTTTTATGTTTTCTGTATCTTAATGTTTCGGAAATAGTAAACAGAACTGTGATCTTTTAAATCAAGTATAGCAACCTTTGCTTTTAATTAAAGTTTTATCCATTTATTTTAATGTAATTACCAATATACTTGAATTTAAATTTATTTTACTGAGGTCTTTCTATTTTTCATTCTTGTTGTAAGTCCCTTTGTTCACTCAATTTCTGCTTTTAAAAATATATTTTGTGTGTGTTTAACCTAGAAATCATCATGTGAATCTTGACTTACCAAAGTCTAATGCTAATTGGACTCTTTCTTTTATGGGCCTTTGATTCATATTTATTTCTCCTTATTTATGTGCTACAGTTATGTTTGTTAATATATGTAAATGCCACTAGATGATAGTATATTTTCCCTTTTCTTGCTCTTTATCTCTCCTTACAAGATGTTATTTATATTCATTTTTTCTCATTCCTGTAGAATTCTCTATAGATTTTCCTTTACTGCAGATTTCCTAGAGATGTATTTCTCAGTATTTATTTCACCTTTATACATAATGAATATTTGTACTGGACATAGAATTCTAATTTAACAGTTATTTTGCTTCAGCCCTTTAAAGATGCCATTTCATTATCTTCTAGTCTCTGCTGAATTGGTTGATAAGCACTGAGTGTTACTGTTTTCCCTTTAAAGGCAATCAATCTTTGATTCTGTGGCTGCTTGTACGATAGTCTGCTGTAGTTGTTTGGTTTTCAGAGGTATTGCTAGAATGTGGTTTGAACTACATCTCTCTTTCCTTTTTAAAACTTGGCATTTTCAGGATTTCCTGAATTTGTGGCGGATGTTAGTCACCACTTTTGGAAAGTTCTCAATCACCGTCCTTTTGATACTGAGTCTGCCCCATCCTATCCTCTCCTTTGGGGAGTCTAATATGTATGTTATATATTTTCACCTTATTCCTAGATCATATACTTTCTTTATTTTCCATGTTTGGTTTCTCCACATTTCAGTCTGAATATATTCTTCTTTAGAGCTGCTGTGTCAGACTATCCATTGAGTTTTTAATTTTAACTATTGTTACTCTTAATTCTAGTTTTTGTATTTCATTCCATTCCAAGTATACTATGTTTCTGCCACCAAAGATATTTTTTATATTGAAAAAGTTGAGCTTAGTTATTTTATAGTCTATTAACTTGTGTCTAATGTAATATATGGACAACCTATGGGTCTCTTTCTTTTGTCTGTTGCGCTCATCCATGTAATTTTGCTTCTCTGTGTCACTGATTATTTATAATTTTGTGATGCATATTATATTTTTAAAATTTGAAATAATTTATACATCAGATGTCATTTTCATATACTAAAGTTTTCCGTTTACTTCTGTCATGAATCTGGAGGACTAACAATCTGAGAACATCTTCATCCTCTTTTAGAGATCAAGATAATTTGGACGTGGCTACAGTCCTTGGGAGGGCCAATTTACTTCTAGTTTTACCTTTCTTTCTAATGGTATAGATCTGTTGGTTCCCAAGTAAATTCAAACAATTCTCCAAGGCCCCACCAACGTAGGTGGCCCATGTCCTCACACATTTTCTCCTTTAGTATAAGGCTGTCAATTCATATACTCAGAATCTATTAGAATCAGCAAACACTCAAAGGTTGAAAAAGTTCTATATGTTGATCCTTTATCTCTGGGTTTCTTTATTCTCCTAGATCTTGGTCTGGTAATTATTTCTGAGTTGTCTTGTGCCTTGAGGCAGAATTTTCCCCTGGACTTTTCTAATTTTGTTCAAAAAGAGGGTAAATCTGACTAATCTGCAATTACTAAAATTATAAATCTTTATTGATTTTTAATTAAGAAAGTATTTATATGAAGAAGACATAATGCAATTTCTAAATGATCTTAATATATTGAGGATGTTTTAAGGCAGCAAGCAGTCTGGGGTCCAGATTTTTTAAGTTATAGGTGCTTTAACAATAACACCATTTTTACTTCATTCTATTATATAAGTGTTCAACATAGGATGTCTGTCACTCTAAATATCAAAAACTGTCAGTGCTTTCCTGCTTCACTTTCTTGATCATCAGTTAAATTAGTGATTTAATGCATTCTTTTTGTCATATGTTCATGTCAATTATGACCCATGTTTCAATTTTACTTGTAATTCCATTATGACAACCCCTCCCACACTTTTTAAGTGTGTTTTTCCAAGACCCATCAGCTCCAAGTCAAGTAGTTGTTTCAATGTAGTTGTGGAGGGCACAGCTCACGGTGGCCCATGTGGGGATCGAACTGACAACCTTGTTCTTAAGAGCACTGTGCTCTACCAACTGGGCTAACCAGCTGCCCCCCAAACCCTTTTAATGTAAAGCTTTCTACATGTGGTGAATTAAAAACTAATAATTTATAGAGTTTATTACAAAAGAGGAGAAATAAAGTCATGACTAGTACAATTCCCTTAAAAACAGTTGAATAGACTACATTTAGATATCACATGTGTATATATATATGTGTGTGTGTGTGTGTGTGTGTGTGTATAGACTTACTATTTCTGTTTGATTTAGTCACAGCTGATAGCAATTATCATGTATCACAATCTAGTATATTGTGGAGGTTTTCTATACACTTTTTGTTTTTCCTCCTAAAGTTAAACCTTATGCTTAATTTGACCATGAAATCACTTTAAAATCTAGATAGGTTTAAAATGTTTTTAAATCTTCTTAATCTATTTCCCAGAGAAGCTTAAATACAATTTTCTATCATTTAAAGGTATATTTAAAGTAGGTGCTTATCCAATTTCCACAGTAACCTTCACTTAGATATCCTTAGGGAAAGCAGATGTCAGTATTGTTGTTTAACTATCATACACAGATTTATTTGGACAATCTCCAAATCATTTAGACAATCTCCAAATTGTCTAAATTATTCTTTAGAGAAACTATCTTATTTATAATGTCATCATTTTAATGTCATCAAAGGCAATAACACATGTTGATACTGGTCATGTTGCTTTATGATTTGAACATTGCTCTGATAATTTATTATCAGATTTTTAAAAAGTTAACTACAACTTAAAATAAATATTGCTAAAATTTAGCTTGTATGTTAAGAGAAATAGTCTATATCTGTTTTTCTTAAGTAAAATACTCCTGCATATTTAACGTGATTTTCTTTTTGTTGACCGTATTCTCCTTTAAATACTTGTAGACATAAAAGAAACACATGAAATTGAATATTAGAAGGAATGATGGAAGTTTTCGCCCTTTATTATTTAATTTGAAGTAAAGTATGTGCCTTTTGAATTATTTTGTTTTCATGAATGCATTAATTGTCACTAGAAGATGACAGCAGCATCTTGGGAGCTAAAGTCTGTGACCATTATATGGTAGAGCACAGTGTTCTTTGGGTGAGGCATGATGCTTGTTGCTGATGGTAAATGATTAATGTCATAGATTTGTCCCTCAAGAACATTTTTATGGAGAGAGACACAGAAGTAAACACTGATGATGCAATGTGGTAATTACTATAATAGAGCTTTAATTGCAAGATAACATCGCAAGACAAGAGTTGAGGTAAGAATAGATTTTGCAATCTATTCAGAGATACTGAAATCTTAACTAAGAGATATTTGAACTGAATTTTGGCAATAATAATTAACTTATTTAATGTTTATTTGTGCTAGTCATTTTAAAAAGAGTTTTGCCTATATGCATGTATAAATATGATTTATTTTAGTGCTTACAAACATTATAGTGGGCATTATAATTATTGCACTTCTGTTAGTGAGTACATAAGTCTTAGAGAAATTAAATAACTTGACAAAGATTACCCAACCAGTCAGATATGAATTTGAACCTAGTACAGTCTGAGTCCAGAACTTGTATGTTTAACAACTATGGTAGACTGTCTCCTAGTATGACAAATTAAAAAAAAAAAGTTGGTAAGTATATTTTTCAACACGAACAATACTGATGGGGTGGAGAGGAAAGGACAAGGTGTAAGAGATATTTTTGGTTTCACTTTATGGTGACTACTCAGATAATGAAAGGGAGGGAAGGAAAGTATACTTTTAATTTGGGCAACTTGTAATTGCTAATGAATATACCACTGACTTATGGAGGATAATGACTTATTATTGTTCCAGAAATATTCATATCAAGTCTAGGGTTTATGTCTATTGATTTGTTTCTTAACTTCTTCATGCTTTGTAATGTCAATTGATTAAACTATCCAAGGTATACTGAAATTGTGTTAAACATTATAGCCTAATTTTAGATATGCATTGCTGTTATAAACGATTAGTCTGGGTCTCTAGTAGGGGCACACAGATACTGGGAGTAGAAAGTTGGAAGAAAGAAATTAGAAGATGGCATAGAGTGACTCGCAGAAAAGCACCATAAATAGCAGATGGCTATTTGTGGTGACCTGAATGTCTTTAGTCTTCACCAAGCTATGAGTAAGAATCAAATAAGACTGACAGATCTGATTTCTTCAAATAAGACGACATATCTGCCTATGTACCACCTCGGATCTTCTTAAATATCTAGATCCATAACCAAACAGTCTTCAGGCACTAGCCAAGAGGTACTCAGGAATAAGTCTATTATACTCTTCCCCTTTGGTCTTCTTAGACAAGACAGCTTCTGAGGTACTGTAACCCCTATTGTTCAAATCATTCAAACTGCATTTGGAAGTCCATCTTTATATATATATATATACATATATCTATATATCTATATATCTATATATCTATATATCTATATATCTATAATAGTTTCATATATATATATACATATATATATAATTGTTTTAAATTTTGTATCTTACATCTTAACTTTCCTTCCAATTCCAAGATTCTATGTTTCCATGTTTCTATGTCATGAACAGGATTATATGGAAACTGCGACTCTGCAACTAAAGGTAAACTTAATAACAGAGGCTGAAGAGTAAGATTGTTCTATATAGATCCAAATCCTTACTTCCTTGGGATAGATCTATAAGAAATCTTCAATTTCCTTCATAAACCTTGAAGTTATAAATGACCTACAACTTCTCTATGGTCTTGATTAGTGTCTTGAGTGACAATGATGTAAGAAGAGAAGATATTTGTGTTCTTAGATTAAATTTAACTTGTTCCAATCAATTGGTTCTCAACCTGGTTGATATTATGTGAATAGGAGATAGATAAACATTTTCTCTGACAGAAAGCTACACCTCTGTTTCTAGGAAGAATAGCTAGATTCATCAAGTAGTTCATTAATCTCTACTACTCTTACAGCTTTTTTTTTCCCCAAGAAAAAAAATATTTTAACCATACTATGGCCTATGACTTCAAATGTCTTTGACTAATTGAACACCTAAGCTTTATGATAACTATGAGACATGACTTTCTCATTATAGCAATTGTCAAAGGTCATCTATATGCTTGGAAGGGGAGAAAAGAGAGACAACACACCAAATGTCTGAATCTAAAGTGGTTTATGCTATACTTTCATTTATGCTATCCTTTCAAGAGAATAGTTTCATATTTGGTATTAATATGGTGGACTCCTAAAATGTTTTTGGAGTTTTGTCTAACATGATTGCGAATATACCAAGTTAGGTGACATACAGATTTAAACAGAGAAATGGTAGCAAGAAAGAGAAATGAATATGATTTAAAATAACCGTAGCATTGTTATAAACAGTACAATATTCTTTTTCTAGCAAATGTTAGTAGCAGAGGCCAATCTGGTATAAAAACATTATAATTAGTATAAAGAAAAATCCTGAGAACCAGTGTCAAAGTCTATATATCTCTACTAAAGCATAAATATCTGTCCAAACTATGCAAGGGGGTTACTTTTCTTTAGACATTTTGAGAAATTGCAACTTTACTGCTCATACATTGTCTTCAATATTTCTGGGAAAAAAAAGTCAAAAATAATATTTAGCCCATCTAATTCTTCCCTGTATACATAATTCTACACTGCACATATATATATATATATATATATATATATATATATATATATATATACTGTATATACTGTATATATGTACTGTATATATATACAGTATATATATACTGTATATGTATACTGTATACATACTGTATATATATATATTTGATATATATATCAAATCATCACATTGTTCACTTTAAATATCTTAGAAATCTGTCAATTATCCATCAATGAAGGTGAAAACAACAATGGTTTCAAAATCTTGGGCTGAATGTTTCGCTTAATAACTAGATACATATCTGGATGCAGTAGGTAATTCTTCTATAAAACTAGATTTGCTTTCCTGGAGAATTACAGGGGGAAAAATGAAAATAAATATAGGAAAATCATTTAAGTGGAGTAAAGAGATCCATATACACTAATGTAAAATAAATTGTATTTAAATATGATTTTATTCACATGTAAAGGAAAATATAATCTCAGAACCTGAAATGACAGAATAAAATGAGTGATTATAATAAGTGATACTTATATATATTGTTGATCAATAAGTTATTTGTTAAACTATACAAGTGCTTTCCACAATATAAATTGGCTCTTCATTCAACTTTAGCACATACGATGGGAAAAACTCGATGTACTGACTGGGAAAACTGATAAGAGATGTGATTCCTGTTTCTCTGTACTTGCAGTCTTGTGGGAGATATATTTTTAAAAGCACAGAAATAGTATTTAACTAATTACAATTTCTGTAAATGCTATGAAATAAAAATATTTGACAGAGTATATAATGGGGGCTCTAATCTATTGTTTAAAATGTTTTAAGTAAAGTATTTTATATTTTCTAATAATTTTCCATTTTCATGTTGCCTGCGAGTACTGTATATTTCTAAACACAACTGAATTACTCAGTTTTGCTTTTATTGGCCATCTACTTTTGCAAGGGCCTTACTGTTGCACAGATTAATTGATGTGTTTGCTATTTAATACATGGACAACTGATCAGCATTTTAAAAATATTCTTGTTATTTTATTTTAAACACAAGGTTTTAGATTTTTTTATTTAAAAAAGGTTTTTCCATTTTTTAAATAATTTTGGACTTTTACAGCTTTGCTATAAACTTATAAAAAAGAGAATTTATAATTAAAGTGCTGACACAGTGAATACTATGAACAGCCTTGCTATAAAAATGCTTATGATTGCTTTGGCTTCCTTTGCAGAGCTTGTGCTACAAAACTGCTACAGTAGGAGCAGTTGTGGTTGCTGATAATAGTGTGCCTTTCATAGGATTCTTATCTGCTCATCAGATGCTATTTTTACATTATTGCTGAAATGTTTTCCTCCTGTACTTAAAGTGGCATTCACTTTATATTTCCATTCAGGGAAGATAACTTGTAATGAGCAATCTCAATTAAGCTGAAGTTCAACATGTCCAACTTTTCAATGAAGTAATCAATTAGATTTGATGGCTATTGGCTTTGACATGTGCTGTCACACCCTATCAACCCCAAAGCATTTTGCAGCACTTGTAATCTTCCTGGAGTTTGGATGGAAAAGCTACCAATAGAGTTTAAAGATATTAAAAAAATGGTTTGAAATAATGCAGTTAGGTAAAGTTTCTTCTACTGAAAGGTGTTCTACTGTCCCTGTAGCATGATGAGAAAATAACAAGCATGACATTAAGAGGTCTTGAGGGAGTATTGTGACTCCCTTGTGAGACGAAAAGAAAAAAGTAAAGCCTGAGGGCCTAGACTGGATTGGTAAGAGGTAATCTGGATTTCTGGAATTCTGACAATTTGCATCTGCCAAAAATATTCGCAATGCACAATTGTGCCAACTTAGTCACTCAGTTGTAAAGTTCATCTACCAGAGATGGCCGTGTTTCCTGATAAGCTAATATTAGGAGATTGTTTCTTTGACACATACTTACTCACTTTAGTCAGTTCTTTGCAGTTTTAGGACCCCTTTACATTTTTCTCCAGTATGTATAATTTTCATTATCACTGAGTTCCCTGCAAATCTGAGTGTGTTGTATCTTTATAGAAGTAATACGACATCATATATAAGTTCTAAAGTACTCAGACTTAAAGACAGCTAGTACGATGGAGACAGGGGAGAAGAGACAGTCTAAATACAGGGTGCTAATTTAAATTTTATGAATAGCAACTGTATATATAACCAGAAATTTACATTAGGCAAAATCCCAGAAGATTATCTTCTAAAGAACTGGAGCAGGGTGGGGCTGGGAGGTTCTTAGAAGAATTAGGATAGTTAATGTTAGTGTTGGATTTCAGAGTAAAGTCCTCTAATTCTGCTATTTAGAGGACTCCTGGCATATGTGGCTACCTACCTACTCATCCTAATGTAAAGTTATCTCTATTAATATTCCTATTTTCTCAGTTTAAACTATGAATGGAAAGGCAAGTTCACCAGATCTTTGAGAAATGTATGAAAGAAAAAAATTAGCCTACTTACCACACAGGAAAAATGACCATGGGCAATTGAAATATTTTAGGAAAGAGAGGAGTTTTACACGTGTGTACATCCATGCACACAGTCACGTTTTCTGGGATTCTCTGAGACATTTGATCATATGCATCTAAAAAAATACATATGATGCAAAACTCAGTAAAATGTTCAGAAGACAAAGAGATTATATCTCAGACTATATAGTACAGAGTCAGAAAATGTGAGGGAAACTTATAATTTAGAGGGTGTTGTTGTGTGATACCAGCTTTTAAGATAATTTGATAAATATCTAAAAATGTTCATTAGTGAAAACAATTAAACTTATTTCTTAGCATCCAGCAGGACAATAAAGGAAGAACAAATGGAAAGCTGTGGGCTTTTTTGCATGCCCATTTTATCAGTTAGCTCAAATTCTTTTCTACTGTTGGTTATTTCTCAGTATTAAGAGTGAAGCCTAATTGAATGTTGACAAACTATTTTTAAAAAAACACAATTTTTGAAATTATTTTTGTCACTATATCTTCAGAAAGTTATTCAAAAACTTTTAAGCTTTATTCAATGAAATAGTATGAATAACTTCCTTATCTTCCTCATGAATAAGAGGAAGTCTCCTAAATCATGGATAAGCAAACTCCATCTATAAGCCAAATCCAGTCCACTGCCTGATTTTGTACATAAAGTTATATTAGAACACAGCATCTCCCTTTGTTTATGCATTGTCTATTGCTGCTTTTGTGCTATAATGGCAGAGATTAGCACAGCAGGTCCTCAAATAACATTGTTTTACTCAATGTTATTTTATTATAACATTCATCGGATACCATACGAATCTCATTTATATCAATTAGCCTATGGAAAAATTGAGATTGTTATACCTGCATTGTTTCACTTAAAGTTGAAGAACCTATTGACAAGATTAAGTGAGGATTTACTATAGTTGCAACAGATACTATGTCGTTTGCAAAGCTGAAAGTATTTATTAGCTGTCCTTTCATAGAAAAAGTTTGCCAATGCTTGATCTAGATTTGTGGTTTGCAAAGTGTGATCCCCAGAATAGCAACATTAGCATCACATGAAAAATTATTAGTAATAGAAAATCTTGAGATCCAGCCAAAACAACTGAAACAGAAATTTTAGGGGTCTTCCCCTAAAGAGGGGAAGTCTGTTATAACTAGTCTGTTATAACTAGTTTTCTAAGGGATTCTGTTCCACACTCTAGTTTGAAATCACTGCTTAGAGCAATGGTTGGTGAAGTATGATTTATAGGCTAAATCTGACTCTCTTCTTGGTTTTCTCTATATCTTTAAGCTAAAAATTATTTTTACATAATTGTAATAATTGGACAATTCCAAAAGAAGAATACTGTTTTATGATTCTTGCAAATTATATGAAATTAAAGTTTCAGTGTGCATAAACAAATTTTATTAGTACAACCATATTCAGTTTGCTAATATATTGTCAATATTTGCTATATGGTACTTTATAAATAAATTTGCCAACCGTGGCTTAAATCATTATCAAAATGTATTTTATAGTATCACTGAATAATAGTAAAATAAGGGACCTTAGAGATTAGACATGTGCTACTGAGGTGAAGTCCCGTGTCCAAGACGCTGTCCAGTCTCAGTGTGAAGCCAGATGTGCCCACACACTTGAGTTCAAACTGTCGGAAATCAAGGTTATGTATTTGTTAGTGTTTCTAGGCTCCTGAGCCTAGAAAAGAACATGTTAGATGGAGAAAAAGAAGAACTAAGCAAATAACAAAAAAATGAGTCAGAAAAAAATAGCAATTAAAACCTGTCACTTCTAATATGAGGTTCTGAACAGTGGAGGTGGGAGTGGGTGTAAAATTTGGATTTTTACTCTACTTTCTTACTCCCTTTGGGAAACCTGTTTAGAGGCCAGTGAAATACATTTCAAAACTATCTGAATCATGTTTTTATTGTTGGGAAGGTTATGCATAAAGAATTAATAATTTTCAAAGGACATGCATTTTTAAAAGACTACCCCCCCCCGAAAAAAGGAAACTAATGAACAAATGATGTAAATTTCCCTTATCCTACCAGATCCAAACTAACAAAATATTCTTGATAATAAATTAGAGCATTTGAACTTAAATTCTTGAGAATTGCACATGCATTCGTTGCTCATCCTGCACTTGCATATAGTGGTTGCTATGGGTGACCTAGAAATGAAACCAATCATGGCACTGTAATTTAAAACTAAAACAGCTGGCAAAAATCTTTCCTCTCAGCGCATGTTGTCGTAGAAGTAAATGAAAAGGTCGGGAGACTTTTCATTTGCTTCTGTGATAACGTGGACGTCTTGAACTAAGGAACATATTAATGTTTCCTCTGCAGCTTTCTATTATGTGTCAGGAGCCCCATTCCAGGATATCACATTTGAGGTGATAGAAAAAGACAGATGATAGAATGAAATGGTTGGTCCTAACACAAAATAATCAGGCATCTTTATATTTCCACTTTACATTATAACAGGAAACCTGATTAGATTCTGTGGTTTTACCTAAAAATAAACCTGGCTCAGGAGGAAGTTTTCGTCTGTCTGCACCAATTCTTATTTTAAAAGAAAACTTTTAAAGGCACAGGCACAGCCTCACGAGATATGTTTTATGCTTTTAATATTAAAAGCCAACAAGCTCCCAAAGAGAGTTCCCGTTTATCATTGCATATGTTTCAAATATTAGAGTAGCAGAGTTTTTCTTAAAGGAAATATCCATTGGAGATTTTTTTTTAATGTTGATCTATTGCTAAAAAAAAAAAAAAAAAAAAAAGAAAAGAAAAGAAAGGAAAAGAAACCAACTATGGAAAAATACAATTTTACTATTAAAAAATAAATGTAGCAAAACTTTATATTTAAAATTAGAATGCTGATTCTACTAAGCAGACTCTTTTCATAGAGTATGATAGAGAACCTAACAATGCATATAAGAGCTACAAGGTATTTTTAGACTGTATCTGTCAGTGGCTTCTCAATCAATGGTGCTAGCTAGCTAGAAGGAAATGATCAGTAAAATAGTGTTCAAATTTAAAAATTACCACAAAGAAATCTGCAGATATAATATTAATATCCTGAATATTGGATAAATGTCAAGTAAAATAAGACACATAAAAAACTAAACCATAAATGTATTAGACAAAAATATAGGTGAACGCCTATATTTTCCCTGAAAATCATGAAATGGAAAGCCTTTCTAATTATGACTAAAAATTCAGAAGTAAACATTAACAAATTCAACTATGAAATAACATATCTGCATGTCAAAATACCATAACAAGTCAGAGAACAAATGACAAGTTCTGAAAACATTTCAATTCACATTGCAAAGAAATAATCTCTCTAATGTATAAAAATTTTCTAGAAATTCATAAGAAAATATAAATAATTATAAAGTGAAATTTGATATTATACCAAATATAAAATGTAAAGAATATAAACAGGCAATTCAAAGACAAAAAATGATGATATATTCATCATGTCATAATAAGGGAAATGCTAATTGAAATGATATCAAGATTCCATTCACTTCCCCATCAAGTTGTCAAAGTTTTTGAAGTTTGCTATCACACACTATCAGTAAGGAAAACAGTCTCTATGTATGTACCCCTATGTTTATTGCAGCATTATTCATGGTGGCCAAGACATGGAAACAACCTAAGAGTCCTTAGATGATTAGGTAAAGAAAATGTGGTATATACACACAATGGAATACTACTCAGCCATAAGGAAAGATGAAATACTGCCATTTGAAACAACATGGATGGATCTTGAGATTTTCATGCTGAGCAAAAATAAATCAGACCGAAAAAGTTGAGAACTATATGATTTCACTCATATATCAGATAAAAAAACTGAAAGGAAAAAACATATAAGACAAACAAACAAACAAACAAAAACTCATAGACACAGACAACAGTTTAGGGGTTACCAGAGGTTAAGTGGGGAGGAAAGGAGGTAGAAGAGTATCAAATATATGGTGAGGGAAGGAAATGTGATTTTGGATGGTGAACACAGAGTGCAATATGTAGATGATGTATTATAGAATTGTGCACTTGAAACCTTTATAATTTTATTAACCAATGTTGTCCCAATACATTTAATAATAATAAAAAACCCAGGTAGTTTCAGCCTGCTGGTGGTTCTATAAATGATACAACCACTTAGAGCAGTGGTTGTAAACTGGGCACTTTGGCCCTCTCAGGGGAACAGTTGGCAGTATCTGCAGACATTTTAGGTTATCACACATGCATTGGGAAAGGTGCTCCTGGTATCTAGTGGGTAGAGGCCAGAGATGCTACTCAACATCTTACAATGCACAGGACAGTCTCCTGCAACAAAGAATTACCTGGCTCAAAAGATCAATAGTGTTGCTGTTGAGAAACCTTGCCCTACGTTACAATTTTATAATATTGCTTAAATATTATATAATATAACCTTCATATCTAGCAATGTATCCTCCATTTGCAAACAAATGCAATAAGAGAATAAACACAGGGTTATTCAATAAAGCATGGCATGGAATAGCAAAAAAAGTGAACAACCATATGTTCGTCACTAAGGACTGGTTAAATTATGATGCCTACACACGTATGTGGTTGTAAATCCATGGAGATGCTTTCTGTGTTTCCAGGTTTCATTAAAGAACTAGCTCCCAGATGTGTTACTAAGTAAAATAGGTACAGTGCTGATCAAAGGTTCATAGTATGCTAGCCTGGGTATTGAAAAAGGGGGGGAAAGTATCTATATTCATATTATTTATGGTTTTATGTCATAAGGAAGCTCTGGAAAGATTCAGAGCAATGAAAGCAGGATGGTTGAATTCAATTATACCAAATGTTTAGAACTGAAAGCCAACGTAAGCTTTTTATGAATGCGAGCAATGATCAATTACTTGCTAAAAAGTATTCCTTATGGGAAAAAATATGGAAAAGACAAATATTTCGAAGGAATTCTTAATAAGCAGAACAAAAATGGTAAAGAGGAGTAAATAATAACTGAAGGAAAATATCCGATTTTTGACTCCGTTGTCAACCAAAGCAAACCCAACTTAGGGTTTTGTTTTTGTTTTTGATTTTGTTTTACACATACTGTTGTAATGCCCAAAGACTGTTCTATGCATCTTCATTACGGAACTGATTTTGTTCGGACAGCTAAAAAGGGAAACTCAACACACTACCCTGAATAAATATAAGGCATCCGAATAAAGGGGAAAAAGGGCAACTATGAGCAATTCTAGAGGAGAGGAATGGGATATTTCGTCACTGGATCTGTGAAAATTGGCAATTAAATTACAGACAAATCTTGTAATAGTAATTATTTTTAACATTAGCCACAATCAGTGAGAAAATAATAGAGAGTGATTTTCTTCACATTTCCGACTTCCAAGATACACTGCTGTGTGGTGTTTCTTCCAAGATTTGATAAGAAATATGATGATAAATGGCTCCTGCTAATGTTTTTAAAGCAGCCAAGTTAAAAGATAGAGTTCTTGTTAATAATTGTATATTATATGGAAGGAATTCGAACATGCAGAGAATGACAAAGGAGTTACTGTTAGTTTTGAAAGATACCATCTAAGCTGCATTTAATGTTTGAACTTTGGTTTTATTATTTTCCCAGAAATTAAAAGTTAGTGGCCTCTCTCCTACCCTCCCCCCTGCAAATAAGCTGTCATGTTCCTATATTTTCAGTCGCCTATTGCATCAAAAGATTTACTACTTTTTTAGAATTTGCTTATGGGGACAACACATATTTATTGTAATAATTCAAACTTGGAAGCAGTTAAATTAAAATAATGACACTTGCTAATTGTCCTGCTGATAAGTGATAGTGTGATAAAAATATCTTGTTTCATCACAGGCTATGTGGATGTCTAGCAATTATTTTGATTGAAAGTAATGTCATCTTGGTAATTACACCTGATCTCATGACAAGACAAAATATAAATTCACTTGCTATATTTTTTAAAGGACAGAAATTTGGGGGCTTTTTTTTTTTTTTTGGTCCCTAAAAGAGCATGTGAATTATTGATTCTTTAAAATTACTACCGACATTCTCTTAAATGCACCAATCTGTGACTGTGATCTACTGTTGTCTTTGTTTGATAACTGAAAGTAACTTAAGTCTGAAAACAAAACATTTCCTTCTTTTAGATTTACCGGTAATTAATACTATCTAGATATTGTGAGGCCGGCTTCTGCTGACACCCTGATCACAGAGACTGTCTTTGAAATCAGAGACTAGATGGTGTCTTCAAAGTGGACAGCTTGCAGCACCCCCAGGGAGCTACTCCAGGCAACAAATCCCCATTATGTCGTTTACAAATTACAATAATAGCTCCTTCGGAATTACCATATTAGTAGAAATGGGAACGAAACCATGTTAAAATATTGAACAGTCCAGGAGGATTTTTTCTCTGTAGGAATTCTGCTACAATTCATTTAGTGTGTTAAATGTATTGTTTCTTTTTTGGTGTATTTACTGATAGCAACGCTGTGCTACAGCCAGGGTCTTCAGCAGTGGAAGGCTTCCTCTGTTGCCCAGGCATGCTGCCTGAGCTAGAAGTGTCTTTTTAAACATTGTTAGACAGCCTTGGTTCCCTCTGTGAAGTCTATAGACTAACGATAAGGAGCTGACATTTAACTAACAAATTTTCACTGAGATGAATGATTTGAGTCAAGTGGCATAAAATGACTTCGAAGTGTTCAGAAATTGAATCCAAGAATCAAACTCTGCTGAACCGCAGATTTCGGGGCCTGCTTCATATCCATGTCAAAAGTTCAACTTTTCTTTAACTGGAGGACTTGAGACTAATGCTCTGCATGATAATTCCCATAGTCTTAATTATTCTATCAAGTCTAATTACACATTGGAGTTTTCAAGGACCAGAAAGCGCTAACATTAGTAGTAGAACAACTGCATATATGAGCTCTATGCATTCTAGACACCATACTGCACATAATCCTGAAATCAGGTGATCATAATGCCTGGATCTCCTGGTGATAGTAAAATTACAAAGTCAAGAAATTGATGAATACTATCTCTGTTATCTTATTTTGATCCCATTTACTTTTTAAATTGAATGCCTGTTTGAGGTAATTGTAGATTCACGTGAAGTTAAGAATTAATACAGCGAGATCCTGTATATCTTTTACCCAGTTCTCCCCAAAGGTAACATTGCATAATTGTAATATAAGCTATTGACATTGACACAAGGCCTTGATCTTATTCAGATATCACTAGTTTACATACACTTGTTTGTGTAATCAGCACCCCAGTCAAGGTGAAGAACAGTTCCATTATCGTAAGGATTCCTTGTGTGGCTCCTTTAGAACTACAGCTACCTCCTTCCAACCACTCTCATCCCAAACCCTTGGCAATCACTAATACGTTCTTCATCTGTATTATTTTGTCATTTCAGAAGTGTTATATAAACACAATCATATAGTATGTAACTTTTAGAGACTGGTTTTTCTCAGCATAATTTTCTGAAGATTCAAGTTGTTACAGGTAGCAATGGTTCATTCCTTTTTATTGCTAAATAGTGTTCCATAATATGGATGAACCAGTTTGTTTAACAATTTACTCAATAAAGGACATTTGGTTGTTTCCAGCTTTAGTCTATTAGAAATAAACCTTCCATGAACTTTCAGGTACAGGTTGTGCCATGAACATAGGTTTCATTTGTCAGAGATAAATGTCCAAGAGTATAATTGCTGGGTGATAGGGTAATTACACATTCACTTTTATAAGAATTTGACAAACTATTTTCCAGACTGGTTTTATTATTTTCCATTCTTATTAGCAATGTATGAGTGATCCAGTTTCTCCATATTATCTCCAGCATTTGGTGTTGTCACTATTTTATTTTTATTCCAATAGGTATGCAATGATATCTCATTGAAGCTTAAATTTGCATTTCTCTAAAAGCTAATGATATTAAACATCTATTCATGTGCTTATTTGCTGCTGGTATATATTCTTCTGTGAAATTTCTGTTCATATCTTTCTCTCCTGTTTGCTAATTGGGTCATCTATGTATTTTTTTTTTCATTGTTGAGTTTTAGAATAGTAGATACTAGTCCTTTCTCAGATATTTGGTTTGAAAATATTTTGTAGCTTCTCAATTTGTAGCTTCTCATTCTCTGAGCAAAGAAAATGTTTCCATTTCATTTCACAGAGCAAAACTTTTTTAATTTGGATGAGGTCCAATGTATCAATTTATGGATTAGGCTTTTGGTGTCAAGTCTAAAAATGTTCTGCTTAGACCCAGGTAATGATTTTTTCTCTCTCTCTCTTTCTTTTTTTTTTTTTTTTTCACCTAAAAGTTCTATAGTTTTACATTGAAGTCCATGAGACTTTTGAGTTAATTTTTTAGATGTAAAGTTTATGACAAAGTTTACTTTCATGGCTATGGCTATCCAATATTTTGGGCACCACTTATTGTAAGGACTTATATTTCATGAAAAATCAGTTGGGCATATTTATTTGGGCTTATTTCTGGGTTCTTTGTACTATTCCACTAATCTATGTATCTACCTCTCCACCAACATCACAGTATCTTCATAACGATCTATAAGGAAAACTTAATGAGGGGGAGACTGATTCCTCCCACTTTATTCTCCTTTTTCAACATTGTTTTAGCTATTCCAGAGCCTGTGTTTCTTCACATAAACTTTAAAATAAGCTTTTCTATGTCTACAAAAATATCTGAAAAAGAGTTGATAAACGCCTGAAGTAAAAATCTCAATGAGTAAAACTAAATGTTTTCAGCCAATTTTACAAATCACATTAGAGTGCAGATGGTACATTAGTCTGCTCAGACTACCATACAAAATACCAGAGATTGGGTGGCTTAAACCAGAGAAATTTATTTCCTTGCAGTTCTGGAGACCGGAAGTACAAGACCAAGGTGGCAGTAGGGTTCATCTCTTGTGAGATTTCTGGGAACCCTCGGGTTGCAGATGGCTGTCATCTTACTGTGTTCTCACAAGGCCTTCCCTCTGTTGTGGATGGAGAAAGAAAGCAAACTCTCTTTTTATAAGGACACTAATCCCATGGGATCAGAGCCCACCCTTAGGACCTCTTTTAACCTTAATTACTTCCTTAGTGGCCCTATCTCCAAGTATAGTCACCATGGGGGTTATGGCTTTAACATAATGGATTTTGGGGGAATACAGACATTCAGTCTTTAACAGATGGAATGATCAAATGTATCCAGAGCATGTAATAATTGCTATCACTTCCATAAGATGTGCTAGGGACTCTCCTAAGTGCTTTTTAAGTAACGACTCCCCTACTCCTCTTGATTCCCCTAGGAGGGAAGGGTGATATTTTTATTATCCACCTTGATAAATAAGGAAACTGAGGCCCGAGAAGTCTAAATTACTTGCATAAAGTCATTCAGATTAAAGAAGGTGTAAGCTTTTATACACTATATCACACTACCTCTCTGTAGTGGCAAATTACTGGGAAGAAGAAGAGAGAACATTTGGTTGCTGTATTTATTTCAAATCATGTGTAAAACAGCAACAATTATTTTAAATACAAAGGCAAAATAGGATATATGGTGTAAGAACTGTGATTTCATTTTTTTTTTTCAGCCCACAATCCAATTTTTTGTTATCCTTAGTAAGGATACAAAATGACAAGGGAAACTAGAGACTCCCTGGGAGGTGGTTCCTATAGGAGATCCACAAAGCAGTCTCATTTTTCTTTTGTGAGACCTAGAATAAACCAATAAGAATTAAATACAACGAACTGAGTGGAACAAGAAATGAAAACATGCCAAGGGCAACACATAGATTTTTAATTTTTGTTGTGTACCGCTATCCTCTCCTTAGTGTCTCTCTGTGATGAATGAGGCTGAAAACAGACCTTCTAAATTACAAACTCGGGATAAATTATGAGCAGAGTAACAATGCATAAACCATAACATTCTTCTTCAGCAACAACTATTTTGGGTTTATCCTAGGGGGCCTTCTGCCCAGGCACTGAATCTGGGCCACGTAGAGGCCCCTATATGCATTGTAAACTAGCCCACATATATTGGTGAGGAATTGAGTTTAGAAGTTAATTCAATGCGTTGATATTTTGCTACCTTCCCTTCTCCAGCTCTTGGAATAAACTTCTGAGCAGAAGGCATTACAGATAGACGGAAAGTTTCCTGTAAACTTTGAAAATAGTAATTTCCCTTTGAAAAGCACTTATGTGTTTGAATAAATTTAATAAATAAAAATAAATAAATGAAGTGTATGTCAGCGTAACCAACAAACTGTGAACAGCCTTTATTCCATGGGAAGAGAGAAAGATAAAACGTTACTCCTTATTTAAAAATGTTCTGTGTTTACTACATAGTAAAAATAATTCAAAGAACAAACACTGAGTAAATGGGGAAAAGGGAGAGGGAAATGAATCAAGATTAGGGCCCGTTAAGGCAGCTTTGCCACTTGAAAGGGGAGCTGGAAGAGGGTGTACCATGCTTTGGTGGCAGGTGCCTGTCCTGTTGATACAGTTCAGGTGTCAACTTTGGGGAGCTATCAGATAAATTTAGCTTGAGCTAGTGTTCTAGAAAATTCCAGCTTTATTTCCCACAGAAAAGAGTGAAGTTGTCCCATAAAAGTGTACTTCTTTGCCCTTTCACGAAATAAGCAAGAAGGTAAATGTCACCAGCTTGCCTTTGCTTAACATTTTCCTGTGTAATTGCACACCCCTCATAGAGCTTCTAAGCCCCTGTCCTGTGCCCCTAAATTAGACTGATCCTTAAAGTCTTGCAATTGAGCGGACTTTTTCCTCTGACTGTTTCTGCTACTGTTGTAAATCCATCAGCATTAAGGTCTGTCCAAACATACACTGAAATATTGGTTTGCCAGTAATCACAATGCATAATCAACATCTTTCTTTTTGTACACTTTTAAAAAACCTCATAGAGAGTAGGTTTTGCAAATCTTCTTTGATGGTAGTTGAAGAGGAATTTAAGTTCAGAAATTAAACTGTAGAGGATTATAGAGTAGACAAACGCTAACTGTCTGTTCTTTCTTCTGGGTTTAGACAAGGTATGAGACTTATACAGTCAGTTAGAATTTCAGTGAACTCCAATGCTTATTTCAAGGGTTGGCAAACTCTGATCCCTAGACCGAATCTGGCCAGTGTATGACTCAAGAGCTGAGAATATTTTTAAAAACAAAAAGAAGAATATTTTGTGGCACATCGTAAAAAGTATGGAAACTTCAAACATCAGTAACCGCAAATAAAGTCTTATTGGCACACAATCATGTTCTTTCATTTATATGGGTCTAGGGTTGCTTTCACACTACTGGTAACAGAAGAGTTAAGTAGGTGGAACAGAAGCCATATGACCCACAACGCCTAAAATGATGACTATCTGGCACTTCACAGAAAAAGTTTATAACCCCTTATTGATTTTATAATGCCCACCCCAGGGATACTTGAAACTTACTTAAAAATTGTTGATTCCTCCTTTCCCCTGCTTCAAATGAGCCATTTCTCTGAACTGTTAAACAAGTGATTGGGCAATTTGAGCAAAATTCCAAGGTAAGACAACATTCAGGAGTATGTGCGATTTTTTCTGTGGCTCACTGGAACCTTTTATCTCTTCCAACAGGCATTGCCCAGCGAGTGCAGTTGTAGGGACTGATCCTTTCCCACTATCAGGAGGACCCTCCCCACTTTCACTTTCACATGTTTTCCACTTACTATTAACTGTTTTTCTCCAAGTACTGTTGCATTTCCAACTTCTACCTAACAATTAATGGCAAATATATTGACTATCATTATCAAAGACAGTTAAAAAGAATGAACATAATAATTTCATATTAGGCAGGAATGCAAACTCTTTGCTCCTACTGTCCTACAGTTTTTCCTTACTCCTTATTAAAGAAAAACGTTTGGAGTTTGTTTCAACTACTCTCTGAAGCTTCCCGTCTCCCCTCCCCACCCACTTTTCTGCACCTCACCAGGCAGGAGTAACTGTTCTGGTTGGTGAGTCTCAAGGACTTGAATGTGCCTGGCTCAGCCTGCCCAGTGCAGTCTGGATTCTGTCTGCTCTCGCGTTGTGTAACTAACTTGCTTGAGTGGTATCTTTCCTTCTTGTAAAGAATACATAGAGTTGTCTAGGGGTGAAGGATCAGGGAACTTGGTTTAACCATGACATCTCAGCCACATTCTCCCGTCACATTTATGCTTAGTAAAATGATACTTTGTTCTTCATCAATCTCTCTTAGGTATCTTATTTTCAGTTTGATTCAGCCTTGGGAAGGGGACAGATGAGTATTGGTTATCGATTTCCCAACCTCCAACAAAACATAAGTGAATATTTGTCGTGTCATCTTATATTTTCACACTCAGAAATCCACACTCAAATATTGTTTTCTACAGGAATTCTGAATTCAATGAGAAAAGTTGAGAGTTTCTAATGCACTGAGGATCCCCTCTTTCAATTTCCTCTGTATCAGAAGAGGCTTAAACTTCAAGAAAAGTAAATTCAACTAATATTCATGAGGATTCATTAGATTGAGCCACAGTGCTAGGGGATGCAGTAAATTAAAAACAAAATAAAACATCAAGTCATAAGATGCTTGCAATCTAATTGGAAAAGAGAGTAGATACAATTAGAGGTATTATATGAGATAGTATGCCAATTGTCACAGGAAAGAATAAAACAGAATTCTATAGTGTTTCAGAGGAAAGTGAGACCACATAAGATTAACTGAATCAGGAAGGATTTTTCAGGTGGACTGCTCAGATACATAGAATGGAAGGTTTTGATGGAAAAAGAATGCAGAATGGAGGGTTTTGAAAACTAGCTGTGTTATAGAAAGAGCACGTGTGAAAATATCTGCTCATGTCAATTTTTTTCTGTTTGACAATCATAAATATTTTAGCTGTGAGGTGTAGTCTTTCTGATGGAGTAAATCTCTGCTTCTTTATTCTGCACTCCACTCCCCTGTGCAGCTGTTGGTACAGTGGATAGCGATGTAGGCTCATTTCTCTATTCCATCTGTCCATCAGGATTGTCAAGGTTGGTGTTGGTTAATTAAGTGACCGCAGTAGTGTCTGTCCCTACGATAGGACATGACCATGGTCATAAAAAAGAGATTACATTTGTGGGGGAAAAATGAGCTCTGAAACAGGATAATTAAGAGGAGCTATTGATACATTATCCTATCAAGTTCGGCACATTGAGTAGTGGGGTTGGCTGTAGTAAAGTAGAGAATAGACTGAAATGAATGATTCTTAAAGCCTCCCTGCAGTCAGTTTGAGATGCAACTGAAAGCCAGGGTTTGCTCCACTGTGGACTGGGGAAGATGTTTTATGTTAAGTTGCACTTTTCCATATCACCAAGAAGGTGAACTCTATTTTCTAAAGTGAGAGGCAGCTCAGTTAATCTTCTTTACAGTGCACTTTGGGAGAGGCAAACCACTTTTTTTTTTTTAACACACATTTTG
This sequence comes from Rhinolophus hipposideros, assembly GCF_964194185.1. Taxonomy (NCBI): domain Eukaryota; kingdom Metazoa; phylum Chordata; class Mammalia; order Chiroptera; family Rhinolophidae; genus Rhinolophus; species Rhinolophus hipposideros. The sequence continues at coordinate 27,299,897 of NC_138064.1, forward strand.
ATACTACCTAACTGACAATGCCTCAATATTCCTTTGGGGAACCTACTGTTCAGAAGAACAGTCCACTAAACACAAGCAAGTGTCAGGTATTAAGGTTGAATTAAAACTGCAGGTAAAACCGGGGACACTGGCCTATTCTTGTCTATGGGCTTGACAGGAAATTTATTTTGCTATAGCTGAAAAGTAATTAACCTCCACTGCAAGAGAATTCTATTACTAGTAGCTATTCTGCCATGCAAAGTGCACTACATGGAAATGTTACAGGCTATCAAGCAGAAACAGCAGATTTGTCTGCATTTTAAACTGCATTTCCATTATCCTATTCTGTTCTCTGTATCTCTCCTTCCTCACCACCTTCTCTCTTGTTTTCACTGAAACTGGAAATTGAGACACATATGGAACTTGAAGAAAGGTTCAAAGCACAAGAGTGCTTATAAGTATTTTGTAAGACCTGTTTTTTTCTGGTATTTGGAATTTTAAAAAACAAATATTGTTCTTTGGAATGGTGGAAAATGCAGCACTATGTAAAAATACACCACCATGGATAATTTCGCTATAGACGTAAATAAGAAAGTCGTAATTCACTGAATTCTACTCATTGTCTCATATGCATACAGGTAGATTTGAGGATAAATACTGCCTGGGATGTATACATAGACAATTCTCCTATAACACTTGTTTTGAAAATGCAAATCTGTTTCAAAGCTATTGATATATTAGGGAACACTTTGATCATAATGCAAATTTCATATTTGCTTATCCAGATTTTTTTCAGCAAGAAACACTAAGTGAAGGCAGAAAGCTGCACTCAGCTGAAAGGAGTCCCACAGAAATACACAACATGCACACACCTCGACTATCCACTCATCCATATCCATAACAATTCCTGATTTCAAATAACCCTCTGACTCCACACTAACCCACAAGCAGCAACCTCCTTCCAACTGCAATCTTGTGTCATTTTCAAGGTAAAGTGTCATATTTATTGTAGTATTCATGTACTTCTGAATAATTTAACTATGTCAGTGTTTTTGTTCTTAGCTCGCTCCTTGTGTTTTCATGAGTCACTGATGAAGATTTTTGAGTGTGGTCCTCCTAATCACATAAATGCTATGGTTTTTTAAATTCATAATTTGCATAGCACAGTTTTAGGAACAATATGCTGCATGATAGCAAAACTGAATACAGTTATCTTTTATAGTTACGATTAATGTATGTGACTCTTGCTTCATCAATAATGAATGTTTCTGAGTTTGCCGTGCGGTTTTTACAGAGGTATAGTACAGTAACCAGTCATACTTTAAGGTATTATACGGCATGATGGGCAATCTCTTCTACTAGAAAGCAATTGTTAAAGAAAAGAAAGCAAAACAAATGGTTTTAGGAGGCATTACTGATTTTCTGAAATAACAAGTAGTCATCATTTATAGAAGCCTTACTGGGTACTTGGCAGACGACTGTATCCTTTTGCGTGAATTTCCTTGGCAACATGGACAGGACAGAGTTGTCCCCTATGTTTGACCAATGAGGACAACAAGACTTCATAAACACAAGTAGCTCTTCCAGTGTTCCTGAAGTATTTAGAATAGAACTGAGAACTTGGAAGAATTCCAAAGTGAAAACTGGAGTTCCGCCACCTCCAGTGTCTTTCTCATTGGCTTCAAATGTGTCCAAAGTTATTAGTATTTACACTTAGAAAGTATTGGGTCTGATACTGTCATTTAAGAAATGAAGACAGGCTCAGGGGATCTGTCTGTCTCTGCAGCCTGGGTCCCTGGTCAGAGTTAAAATGTAGAACCCAAGTTAGCTCAAATCGAAGTGCATTTCCCCAGGCCTTTTGTGCTGTGTTTGTAAGGGTATGTCTAAGGGGAGGATTACTCCCAAGAAGCTGTTTGGTCTCACAAATGTTACGTATAACTCAGCCAATGTTGTTGTCTTCCATTTCTTCAGTAAAATAACATGCATAGTTATGAACACCCTGAAATAAAGAATAGAGTGAGGAGAAAAAAAATCAATTTTCTATATTTCCAGAAATAAACTAGAAAAAAAAAATAAATTCAAAAATAATCAGGTCATTTTGCTTAGAACAACATCTAAATGTGGGATATTTTATGGTAATTACTATTCATAGCCTACTATTCTGGGACTTGAACTTTACAAACACAAAAGACAACTTGCAAATTTTTCCTGACAGAGAATAACACTGAGCTTCAGAAAGCAGAAAGTGTTGTACATTCTATCTGGGATCTGTCACTGTTCATGATCATTAAAAAAGGCAGATGGGATAAACAAATTTCTGTTTTTTGAAGAGTACAGGGAAGTTGAGATGGAAAACAAAATTGCCTCTCTTTTTGGGTCAAGTAGCTAACTGGGCCGTCTGCCTACACTCTAGGAAAATGTCATGAACTGGTGGCTGCAGTTGTGGTTCAGTCTATTTTAGATACCAAAAAAGCAAAGCCTTCACTGAAAATTACAGGGGATGTAAATTTTAAGAATTATTGACTAATGGTTCCCTTCCTTTCCTCCGTTGCCTAACAGCTATGTGTGTGAGTGACAGCTATGCATTAACAGCATGCCACCTTCCTTCTCAGAAAGATGTTGGTTATGGCATGCTTCAGATATAAAATTACTTTGGCTTTAATGCTGGGCCATAGGGGTTTGGGGATTTCTCTCTTTTCTCTCTTTTCTTTCTTTCTTTCTTTCTTTCTTTCTTTCTTTCTTTCTTTCTTTCTTTCTTTCTTTCTTTCTCTCTCTCTCTCTCTCTCTCTCTCTCTCTCTCTCTCTCTCTCTCTCTCTCTCTCTCTCTCTCTCTCTCTCTCCCTCCCTCCCTCCCTCCCTCCCTCTCTCCCCTTCTCCCTCCCTCCCTCCCTTTTTCCCTTCCTTCTTTCCTTTCTTCAAACAAATCAGCATTTTCTAAAGTGACAGGAAACTCTAGGATTCCAAATTACCATTATTAATTTTAAAAAACTTTAAATACCTTTATAAAAGAAACCTTGAATTGTAATATATTTGGAAAAAATTTCCACCTCTTTTTAAAAAAGTTTTTGAGAAGAAATAATAGAAGTCTATGATCAATGAATGTGGAATAATTCAGAAACCTTTTAGTCTCCATTTACCAATCCTCTGCACTGATAAAGAAAAGAGAGAGAGAGAGAGAAATTGATCAGTATATTAGATCATATTGATCAATTTAATGGTCTCTGATTCAACACTCAAGTTTCTCCACCACCCAGTGTGCAACCTGTAAATTCTTTATCAAGAATTTATCTCAAGGGTATGTGGAACAAGTTGGATTCAAGAACTCTTTATCAAATTAAAAAATTGTACCAATTGGATGAATCAATGACAAAGTATTTGATATAAATGGATCCTCAGCAAAACACTTTTTTTTAAAGCTTGACTTTAAATGTTTTCCGTCCGGAACAATTAACATGGATATACTTCATTTTACACTGTACAATTTTGCAGAGGAAATTAGCAACAGAGAGAGAAGGCCAGAGATTACCTTCTTTCTCAATCTCTGGATCCAAAAGCTTTGGTTTTACTCTTGAAAAAGTAAGAGAAGCACTTTTTATTTTCTTTCAAAGGTTGTAGTATCTCTTCCCAGTGAAGGAATTTCAGAAATAGGAAAATTTAAGAGTATTTTAATTGATTCAACTTGCAGATAGAACATAAGTCATCTCTGACAAGTGACAAAGAGTAAGAATGGAAACATATGGCATTTCAACTTTAAATCAGGACCAACAGAAGGAGGTTGGAAAGGAATATGGAAAGATAATTTTCTTTAAGATTAACTCGTGACCACTAGCTTAGGTCTGGATAAGCTGGATAAGCTAGGATAAGAGAGATATATATTTATATATATATATATATATATATATATATATATATATATATATATATATATATATATATATTTATATATATATGTATGTATGTTATGTTCACAAATGCTATGTAAAATCTCTCTAGACATAAAATATTAAAATGAAAATATACTAATTTTCGGGAGAAAATTATACATAAGGTCTAGATAAAAATCAAGGAGCAGATTTGTTTTTAACAAAGTTGTGTAACAGGATAAATAGGTGGGGTCAAATTAATATACAGAAAGACATCTAGGGAATCACTTTTTAAAGACACTCAGCATGAGTCTTTCCTTTATCCCCCTCCTCCCCCTCCCCCCCTCTCCCGGCCTTTCCTGGACTAAACCAAGAATAGGAAGGGAGTATTTTGTGAAAAATATGTCAGAAGAAAGAAGAACGATGGGTACTCACATTAAAACATCTGTTCTGCAAAGCCACTTGAAAAATAACTGAGTATGAACGTGAACGAAAATGTACTCAGCGTGAAACTACCATAAGCAATGTGGTAGCAGGGAGGCGGGGAGAGTGACAGAAGGAACTTACACCCCACTGGGCGCTCACTTCTGAGTGTCCAAATCCAAGTCAACCCCTCAGCTAATGTGAGGGGAAGTGGCGGCAGGCAGGCATTATCCAGGCAAATTGCCCGTGAAGTGGCATAAGTTGCAATTGAATCAAGATCTAGAGATGCAGGCGCTATATTAAAACAAATGAGATTTCAAATAGAATTACAGGGTTTTTTTTTGTTTTGTTTTGTTTTTTTTCTTGAAACGCCAGATATATTTATAATACTGAGACAGATTTTAAAAAATGGTTCACCTTTTAAAGACAGAGGTAGATTTTCCGGATTGTGAATGTGCAATCATGAACATGCAATTTTAAATTGTGAATTTTTATTAGATGTCACTTTTCTTTCAATTTCATATATTTCAGAGACAATTTTGAAAAATTGGAGAGTATTACTAAATGCTATAAATGTCCTAAGAGGGTTTTGTTGTTGTTGTTGTTTTGTTTGTTTGTTTTTTTTTTGTTTTTTTTAATGCTTGATTTTTATATCTGGGACAATAAGAATATCACCAAACTTGCTGCTATTTCCAAAAGAGATATAGTCAAAAAAGACCTTCACAATCTCTTTTAATGTAAGATAGTTTTAAAATATCTTTTGCATGTTTAATTTGTTTAAGCTTTCAAACAAATTAATAGTGAAAAAAGAAAAATAGTGAAAGGAGAGGAAAACTTAGTTGCTGTCATAAACACAATATTTTTTTAAACTAAAAAAAAGAACAAAAGAAACCCTAAAAACAACCTGCCTAAAGTTGACATGTCTGTTACTGTTGTCTGTGCCACTCTCTCTCCCCCCCTCAAAAAGACGGGAGAATTGTTTCTGCTTCAAGTCGCACATTTAGTAATGAAGCTACCGGGAGATTCCACGCTAACTTAGGTTCAGACTAATCTTTTCTTAATACACTTTTATTGATTGCATCCAAGACAACAAAAATAAAATCTGCATTTGTTTTATTTCATAAATAAATTGTGAAAAACCCAGTGTAACTAATTTTTATAAGTCAGAAAAATCTCATATACAGCAAAATAAGATTATGGATTTCATTTCAATGAAAGAAAGAAAATTTAAACTGCAAGGCTTTGTTAATGGAACTTATTAAAACAAGAACACTGTTATTGTTAAGGAACTTTTCTGGTTGTTTTCAATGTGCCATTTTTGCAGATTGTACTGACAGAGCCACCACTCAAGCTTGGCACCCCTAGAAAGCAGAACCTGAAGCAAAAGCGTACACGTGACCCCATTACTGGAGAGGGAAGAGCAAAGCGGGGAAGGATGGAGGCCAAGTCAGTGATGAAGTGCAGAGCTGGCCATCACTGTGGGCAATTGGCTTCTCTATGCTGTGGAGCCTTCTGAGAAACCTTGTGAAAGATGTCTCCAGACAGGTACCCTGGGGTAGAAAAGGAGATATAGTTACCCTAGAGCTCCCATTGACCATGAGATATTTCAGGAAATGGTTCCCTCAGAGTCCCTTGTCCACTTTTCCCCAGAGAATTTAACGTTGCATGTTGCAACCTAAATGCTGTCAGGTTGCCCCACATGAGGCTGGGTCGTGCCCTTACAGAAATGGTCATTTCAGTGGTGGCTGTACAAGAGACTAGTACTAGAGCATCAAAGTGGTGCATAACAGGTGTTCAAAACAGCCAGTTTTGATGTAGGCTTGGTAATAATATATACATTGCCTTTAAAAAAGGAAAAAAAAAAAGAAAGACTAACAAAACAGGCAATAAAAGAATGCTGAGGACCGGCCCGGTGGCTCAGGCGGTTGGAGCTCCGTGCTCCTAACTCCGAAGGCTGCTGGTTCGATTCCCACATGGGCCAGTGGGCTCTCAACCACAAGGTTGCCGGTTCGACTGCCGCAAAGGATGGTGGGCTGTGCCCAGTGCAACTAGCAACTGCAACTGGACCTGGAGCTGAGCTGCGTCCTCCACAACTAAGATTGAAAGAACAATTTGACTTGGAAAAAAAGTCCTGGAAGCACACACTGTTCCCCAATAAAGTCCTGTTAAAAAAAAAAAAATACACTTTAAAAGAAAAAAAAAAAAGAATGCTGAGAATAAGCAGAGAACACAGACAGAAAGGATTCTTTTTTTTTTTTTTTTTTTTGAAGATAGACTGCAGACAACCGAAAGTTAAACTTTATTAAATCAGTTTGAGAACAAGGGACATATTCAGATTCTAAGTTAATTGTCATCCAACCAATTTTTATTTAGTGCTTAGTACATGCCAGGTTTTGTGCCAGGTACTGAGATATGATGATCCACAAGGAAGAATCTACCTGTCCTCCTCATGAATCCACTGGGAAGACATATATTATTAAACAGTGTAATGACAATAAAAAATGTGGAAATGCTACAAAGGAGAATCATAGGCACAATGTGAGTATTTTTAGGGGGTGCTTGACCAGTCCAGCAGCCCAGAGGAGAATTCCCTAACAGTTATGTTTATGTAGACATGAAAGGAGGCAAAAGAATGTGGTGATTGTATTCCACACATCTAGAGTAGCTGCATCATTCATTGAATGCTATCTATTTTACTTCCCTCAAACCTCTTGAACCAACCCACTTTTTCCCTCTCCCACCACCACTGTCCCACTAGTGCTTGGATAATTGGGAGTAAGGTGGATGTAGGGAGATGAGGCAGAGGAAGTTTCAGAAGAAAGTCCTTAAAGATTGTGGGGGCAACTCACCGGAGAAAGCAGCCCAAGTTAATCATACATGCAAAGGGATTGTACTGGAGGCATCTTTTAGAGGCCCCTTGGGGTATCTTTCAAGACCAAAATTTCAAAATTGAATTTTAACAATATTCAGGAAAGAGGAAGAAAGTGTAGGGAATTATAGATATCCCTCAGCCAATTATGGGACCTAAAGAATGCTACATCGGTGTATCTTTCCAAGAGACAGACCTGGTCCTGAATGTGTACTCAGATCATATGTGATGAACATTTAACATAAAAACTGGTAGCAATACCTAACCTTTATCATGGTTTTACTCTATGATTGACATTATTCTGAGTGGCCATTTGTTCTTCACAGAAACTCATTTATTCCTCACAACAACCTGAGAGCTGCATGATTTTACCACCCCCATGTTACAGATGAAGAAATTGAAGCACAGGAAAATTTAAGAATTTTCCCATGGTCACCTGCCTAATCAGAAGCAATCGAAAATAGACCCAGGCATTCTGATTTCAGGGCCCACAGACAAGTAAGGGCTTAAGAATAGCAGCTATTACCATCCTTCCCCCACCCTCCATCATTGTTTCATTTAAAATTGGAAAATGTAGTGTGCCACAAGATTATTCAATCTATATTAATAAATCCAACTCTTCTAGATGCCAAAAACGTGTTAGATGCTGTACTTGTAATAGGCAAGAGCATGAGTTTCAATGTCAAGTTCTCAAGCTATGCAGCTTTCTAACTATCCCTATTTAAAGTCTAACCATAACCCAATAATTACAGCTCACTGAGCCTCTGTTTCTTCACCTATAAAATGAGAATAGTAGTATTTATGTTTTAGGTCAATTGTGTGGATTAATACCTACCAGAGATCTCATGCTCAGTAAATGTTAATTTTCCTCTCCTTACCCCTCAAAGCTATTTAAGGGTAATTAAGAAGAATTCCATAGAGAGAATTTGACTAGGGTGATTAAACATGTTAACATCCTTACATGGGTGGTATTTGACGAGTGTCTTGCTAAAAAGGACGATTAATTAAAATTATTCCCATTAATATATTCAGGTACACCAAAGCCAAAGGAATTGTGTAGTGGTTCCAAAAAGCTCTACAATTAAGAAAAGTACATTAAATGATTTGGAATAATTCATCCATTTAAAAAACATTACAAATCAATCTGGTAAGCTTGGAATACAAAGAAGAAAGAGACTTACTTGCTTTTAAACAAATATTTAGGATGAAACAAAAATTGTGGATGTTATTTTTGCTAATTTTTCAGTGTTCTATAACATGATCTGCTATTTAATATTTTATTTCCTAAGAATATAGCCTCACATAAGTCAAAATATTAACTGGTAAAATCACTTTTACTGAAAAACTTAATAGAAAGTTTTTTTTTTTAATTTTTTTATTTCTCAATTAACTTGACACTCAAAATTATTTTATATTAGTTTCAGCATAGTGGTCAGACATTTATTTGATTTATGAAGTGATCCTCTACTTAGTCTAGTACCCACCTGATGCCATACATAGTTATTAAAATATTACTGACTATATTCCTTATACTGTACTTTACATCCCTGTGACTAGTTTTTAACTACCAATTTGTACCGATTAATCTCTCTAGCTTTTTCATGAATCATCCCAAACTCCTTCCCATCTGGCAGCCATCAGTTTGTTCTCTGTATCTATGGAGTCTGTTTCTGTTTTGTTTCTTCATTTATTTTGTTCTTTAGATTCTATATATGTGTGAGATCACATAGTAGTTGTCTTTCTTGTATAATTTATTTCTCTTAGCAAAATGCCCATCCACGTTGTTGCAAATGGTAAGATTTCATTCTTTTTTATGGCCAAGTAATATTCCACTGTATATAAGTGCCACTTCTTTTTTGTGTGCTTGTATTTTTTATTATTGGTTTTTAAAGATTTTTGTTAAAATATAGCTAACATACAATATTATGTTAGTTTCAGGTACACATCATAGTTATTCAACATTTATATACCTAAAGAAGTGATTATAAGTACAGCAACCATGTGACACCATATCATGCTATCATCACAATATTACTGACTATATTCCCTATGCTGCACATTACATCCCCATGGCTTATTTGTTTTATACCTAGGGATCTGGACCTCTTATTCCACTTTACCTTCCCTCCCCTTTTTAA